>NW_028227258.1:78480000-78770000 GCF_978045245.1 Mus caroli | reverse complement strand
CATTCCTATGAAATCCAAGTGGAGGTTTTGCTGCTGTCCTATCTCCAGGAGTATAGAAGGCAGTGGTGTGTGGGCTTTAAGGACAGTAAGCAGTAGCAGTTTGTTCTTAGTGGAATTCAAAAAAGGGAAGAGATGAGACTTAATTTTACATCACTTTAAATTTTAAGATGGGGAAAGGAAAAGACACCTACAAAGCACCAATAATGCAAAAGAAATTATGCCTACTTTCAAGATGCAGTTTCTTAAAAGATAGTCTCTGTAACTGGCTCATATGAATACTCTCTGAAATGAAGGTGACAGTATACTTTACAATGTACCTGCTTCTTCCTGGATTTATAGATGTGGGGTTTTTTTTGTTTTTTGTTTTTGTTTTTTTGCAATATTTTATTGGGTTCTCTTATCCACCACCCTTCCAACTCTTATTCCACCCAAATCTCTTTCAACCTCCCAACAATAGGTGAGAGAGAGAGAGACAGAGAGACAGACAGACAGAGACACAGAGAGAGAGAGAGACAGAGAGAGAGAGAGAGAGAGAGAGAGAGAGAGAGAGAGAGAGAGAGAGAGAGTTAGAGGGGGAAAGGGGTACAGACCTCTTTCAACTACTTCCTGCTAGTTAAGGGCATTGAGTTACTTGGAACAAGTCCAGTCTTTGTCTCCAGGATATCCATTTTTTCCTTCTCTCCTCTTTGCCCATGGCCACTTGACAAATTGCATCAGCAGGATCCAGCAGCAACCTCCTCTGAGCAAGTATACCCGGTTCCTCTTGGAGCTCTGGCATTTATAGTCTCTCGAAAGCTTCCAGACTTACAAATGTCATATACACTCTCAGAAACTATCTGCAGCTGGCAAAACCATGCCCCTGCTAGAGAGTGATTCGTATCATAATCACCTGCTGTGAAGCAGCCTCTTATCGCACACCTGGGATTAAAACAAAAACATATTTACTTAACATTGCTAGGCTTTTTAAAAAAGAAATCAAAATTCTCACTACATGACTCTCACAACATTTATTAGAGAAAAATGAAAGGGGGTTATGATTAGGTACTCTGTATGTGCAATACAGAAAGCATGCCCGGGAAGGGGCCCATTATAAGGAGCACAGATTTTGAATCGAGCAAGACCTAAGATTGGATTCTGGATCTACCATTTAATAAATCTCTAGCCATGGTAAAGCCTGCAGAAATTAACACTCAACATTAATTAGAGAAAATTGTTAGAGTGATAGTCATCCATCTATCCTAAAGCAACACAGGAAAGAGGCAGACAGATACCCCATCACAACTATAACTATTGTGGCAGGAAAATGTGTAGTGTACTATGGTCATAAAGAGTATGAGAATCCCTACTGGAGCTGTGAGCTTTAGAAAGTAACCAGAGTGTAAGGATGGAAGCATCAGCCAGAAGCCAGCACTTATAGTGTCAAGCATATTTGCTTGGGAAATTGAATGGTTTTAATGTGGAGAGTCAACTAGATGTTTAAATAGGGGTTCAGGTTTTCAAACTGCTATTGATTTATTTTTAATGGGTGCATGGTGGCAAAGGGAGGTTTGCACATATGAGTGTAGGTGCCTGTGGAGGCCAAATGGCATCAGAAGTAATTGTGAACTACAAGATGTGGGTGCTAGGAACTGCACTTGGGTCTTCTTCAAGAAGTATACATTCTTAACCACTGTGCCATCTCTCAAGTCCTAAGGATGCATTCCAAGGAAATGGGTACAGAGACTGGCTAGCACAGGCATGCACTTCCCTGTGTTTAGTGTAGGAAATCCCATGCTTTTCTGGATTTAGTACAAAAAACTCAAGTCCCAGTTTGTCTTGACTTCACTGGTTGTGAAAACATTGGATTTCCCATGTTCTAACATACTGTTAGGTCCTAGATTCAAGTGGTGTTTGATCACTCTACCCGAGTCTCTCAAGACAGGGCCAAAATAAATAACACACCAATCTAAGGGACACTGAAGAGATCAATTGACCAGGGTTGCAATCTGATGATGCTAAGAGTAGTGAGAGAAGGGGAGAAGGTAAGGCCAGTAGAAGTCACTCTAGCTTGGCTGGTAGAACAGTTCACTATAGCACTACCCCAGGGAGATTAAATCACACTGTGTGAATTCCATCAGAATTCACCCTTTCTTCTCTGAACAGTGCAAGCCCATTATGACCCAGTTGCTCCTTCATCATGACAGCAAGCTCTCCAAGTCTATAATGTTGGTTGGTTTGAAATTTGGATCTGAATAGTATCCGTATATAGCCATCACTTTGACAGGATGTTTTCATGGTACAATTAGATGGAAGTATGTAGCAATCCCCAAGCAATAGGGTGGGCACAAGTGTTGGTACATGGATTGTTTAGATTATTCTTAGAATTTTAAAGACTGTCTCCAAGAAATTGTGCATTTATTTTTACATTAATGCTTCATGGCCTCCTGGCAGCTTGCTGGAGCTTGTTCTTGAAACTTGTCAAAAATACATAAATTTCAAGCTACCATTCTTGTGAAATAAATTGTAAATGATGCTATTTAGAAAAGGCCATGGGAGAAATAAACGTCAGGGGATTCACATAAAAAATTAAACTAGATTTGATATTTATGTTTTTTATACTTCCAAGATGGCTCATAACATTCCTTGATTCTTTTCCAAAACAGCTTGATTGTGCAAGCCACAGACAGAGGGGTGCCCAGGCTTTCTGGTACAGCTCTGGTCAAGATACAGGTGACTGATATAAACGACAATGCCCCGGTCTTTCTCCCCTCAGAAGCAGTAGAAATTGCAGAAAGTAAGTATGGCAATTTGGAATCAGCTTTTGATTGACTTACACATTCATCTTTTTTTTTCCAACAGCCAGAAAGTTCTATTAAGTATAGTTCTCAACAGCCATGCAAGCCAGATAATTTTGTCTTCATTTTATTGGTCTTAAGAGAAATATCAAATATCAAGGGCTTTATATCCTAACACTTGGATTTGCGTACAGATGGGCTGGCGGCTGAGTCTCTAGCCTCCAACTTTCAGTGCTTACAGTGTGTATATGTGCAGCCATTTCTTTTTTTTTTTTTTTTTTTTATTTTTTTTGATTTTTAATATTTTTATTACATATTTTCCTCAATTACATTTCCAATGCTATCCCAAAAGTCCCCCATAGCGCCCCCCACTTCCCTACCCACCCATTCCCATTCTTTTGGCCCTGGCATTCCCCTATATTGGGGCATATAAAGTTTGCAAGTCCAATGGGCCTCTCTTTCCATTGATGGCCGACTAGGCCATCTTTCGATACATATGCAGCTAGAGACAAGAGCTCCGGGGTTCTGGTTAGTACATCATGTTGTTCCAACAATAGGGTTGCAGATCCCTTTAGCTCCTTGGGTACTTTCTCTAGCTTCTCCATTGGGAGCCCTGTGATACATCCAATAGCTGACTGTGAACATCCACTCCTGTGTTTGCTAGGCCCCGGCATCGTCTCACAAGAGACAGCTATATTTGGGTCCTTTCAGCAAAATCTTGCTAGTGTATGTAATGGTGTCAGCGTTTAGAAGCTGATTATGGGATGGATCCCTGGATACAGCAGTCTCTAAATGGTCCATCCTTTCATCACAGCTACGAACTTTGTCTCTGTAACTCCTTCCCTGGGTGTTTTGTTCCCAATTTTAAGAAGGTGCACAGTGTCCACACTTTGGTCTTCATTCTTCTTGAGTTTCATGCGTTTATCAAATTGTATCTTATATCTTGAGTATCCTAAGTTTTGGGCTAATATCCACTTATCAGTGAATACATATTGTGTGAGTTCTTTTGTGATTGTGTTACTTCACTCAAGATGATGCCCTCCAGGTCCATCCATTTGGCTAGGAATTTCATAAATTCATTCTTTTTAATAGCTGAGTAGTACTCCATTGTGTAAATGTACCATAATTTCTGTATCCATTCCTCTGTTGAGGGACATCTGGGTTCTTTCCAGCTTCTGGCTATTATAAATAGGGCTGCTATGAACATAGTGGAGCATGTGTCCTTTTTACCGGTTGGGACATCTTCTGGATATATGCCCAGGAGAGGTATTGCTGGATCCTCCGGTAGTACTATGTCCAATTTTCTGAGGAACCGCCAGACTGATTTCCAGAGTGGTTGTACAAGCTTGCAATCCCACCAACAATGGAGGAGTGTTCCTCTTTCTCCACATCCTCGCCAGCATCTGCTGTCACCTGAATTTTTGATCTTAGCCATTCTGACTGGTGTGAGGTGGAATCTCAGGGTTGTTTTGATTTGCATTTCCCTGATGATTAAGGATGTCGAACATTTTTTCAGGTGTTTCTCTGCCATTCGGTATTCCTCAGGTGAGAATTCTTTGTTCAGTTCTGAGCCCCATTTTTTAATGGGGTTATTTGACTTTCTGGAGTCCACCTTCTTGAGTTCTTTATATATATTGGATATTAGTCCCTTATCTGATTTAGGATAGGTGAAGATCCTTTCCCAATCTGTTGGTGGTTTTTTTGTCTTATTGATGGTGTCTTTAGCCTTGCAGAAACTTTGTAGTTTCATGAGGTCCCACTTGTCAATTCTCGATCTTACAGCACAAGCCATTACTGTTCTATTCAGGAATTTTTCCCCTGTGCCCATATCTTCAAGGCTTTTCCCCACTTTCTCCTCTATAAGTTTCAGTGTCTCTGGTTTTATGTGAAGTTCCTTGATCCACTTAGACTTGACCTTAGTACAAGGAGATAGGAATGGATCGATTCGCATTCTTCTACATGTTAACAACCAGTTGTGCCAGCACCATTTGTTGAAAATGCTGTCTTTCTTCCACTGGATGTTTTTAGCTCCCTTGTCGAAGATCAAGTGACCATAGGTGTGTGGGTTCATTTCTGGGTCTTCAATTCTATTCCATTGGTCTATTTGTCTGTCACTATACCAGTACCATGCAGTTTTTATCACAATTGCTCTGTAGTAGAGCTTTAGGTCCGGCATGGTGATTCCACCAGAGGTTCTTTTATCCTTGAGAAGAGTTTTTGCTATCCTAGGTTTTTTGTTGTTCCAGATGAATTTGCAGATTGCACTTTCTAATTCGTTGAAGAATTGATTTGGAATTTTGATGGGGATTGCATTGAATCTGTAGATTGCTTTTGGCAAGATAGCCATTTTTACAATGTTGATCCTGCCAATCCATGAGCATGGGAGATCTTTCCATCTTCTGAGATCTTCAGAAGCATTGTTGTTGCCGTAATAATCACTTGACTCTTTTGAGCATGGATTCTGTCAGACTCATGCTTTGTTGATCTTTGCAGGATACTAATGATGATAGAGAAGTTAAATTGTCATTTGCAGAGTTATCACTTTCCTTTAGCATAACCCACATTACTGGTAGAGACTAAAAGACATTGTTTTAGTGGTGGACTCTTTGGGGCATTTATTGTGTAATAATGACCCCATAGTCTGAGAACCCAAAGTTGTCCCATGGTAAATAGTTACACTAGGAAAGCCAACCTCTCCTCCTATAGATATGGTTGAAAATAGCAGTTACCTTTGTTTCTTTCCTCTCTCTATTATTACCAAATTTATCCTGAAACATTCTGAACATTTATTTTACTGACTTCACTTTCCAAACAAATTATACAGACTCCCTTCCACAGAAATCTCTCCACATGAGGATGCCTGTAACTGTTATTCTATAAACAAAACATTTCAGGTTTATCTCTCACTTTCAGTATTTTCATTTGTTTTGATGAACTGTATGCTGTTTCTAAGCATGTGAATTGGTACAAAAATGTATCAGTGTAACTGGCATGAATATATCACAAGAACAGAGTCCATAAGTCAAAATCTATTGAGTGAGGTAAACTGTGGTTGGTATTCACCAAAAATTCCTCCCCAGCCTTGAAGACTAGAAATTACAAATTCCACATATAATAGAATAATTCTGAATATCTTGGCAGATACTTTCCACTGATACCATACTAGACTCTTAGAAATAAACCTCCTTTCATACGTGGGTTAGGTAGAGACCACGGGAGACACTGAGTGTGTCTTTATTTATTCTGTGATTTTTTTTTCCTGATGAATAAAATCAGAGATTTTCTTCCCTCACTAGCACTGAGTATACTTTGTTTTCTCATAGCCTTGGTAAATTTAGTTCTGAGAAACAAATTTAAAAGAAGAAAGCCATGTTGGTGTCACTATCAAAGAATTAATTTTATGAAATTAAACACTAAGCAGTTAAGTACTAAATCTTACATTTTCTTTCAGTTCTTGCCTGTTTTCCAAGTTAATTATTTGTATTATGTGTTTAGTAATGCCCTTTCTCTCCTCTATGCCCCCGAGAGTCTCTGCTCAGACATAGAAACTCCCGCCACGGGAGAGTACTCGGGATGGTTTTTGATTCTGGAGTTGTGTTGTAAGCATATGGTGGAAAACTATAATATAAAACTGGAGCATAGCCTACTTCCTCAATTTTCTACTCTGTGGTAGATTTTCACTTTTATTGTACTTATAAATTCTTCTGTGTTTTGATTTAGTCCATAATGAGCTTTAGATGAGAAATCAGGCCAGAAAAAAAAAAAGAAAAATCATTTTAGATTTAAAATGAAAATACTTGGGCTGAACGATTGAAGAAATGTCTTTTGATGATGAATTTTAATGGGATCTGACATTGGTCATGATTGCAGATTCTTTGCCTGGTGTAATTGTGGCTCGGGTATCCGTCCATGATGCGGATCTGAATCCAGCTTTCACCTTCAGTCTTGTCAAAGAAAGCAGCTCTGCAGCCAAGTTTGCTATCAGTCAGGACACTGGAGTGGTGGTGCTGGCGCAAACACTGGATTTTGAAGAAGTTACCGAATATGAGCTGATCGTCCGTGTTTCTGATTCAGTGCACCACACAGAGGGTTCCCTCATCATCCATGTGCTGGATGTCAATGATAATCCACCAGTTTTTACTCAAGATTTCTACCAGGTAAAGAGATACAAACAAACAAACAAACAAACAAAAAACCAAACAAACAACTAGAAGGAACAGGGGATGAAGCTAACAGATGGCTCAGAGGATCTGGTTCGATTCTCAGCACCCAATGGGAATTAACTCCAGATCCACAGGATATGCTATCATTTTCTGGTCTCTACGGACATCAGGCATGTACCTGAGACACAAACAGGCAGGAAAAAAAATCCTATATACTTCAAATGAATAACAGTGGCGAGTGAAGTCAGCCCTCCATCACCACTAGGCTGGTCTAGGCTAACAGCATTCACTGTTGTTCATCCTGAGTTAATGTTGCAGTCTTGTCTATCACATTGTGGATCAGAAGTCATCTGGAATTATGAGGCTCTTTTATTTATGTTTGCTGAGTTTGGGGACCATCAGACCTTTGTATTTTCTCTTGTGTGTGTGTGTGTGTTTGTAGAGTTGTAGTTCAGTTGTTCACAACTATTGAAATTTGTCTAGTATTTGCAAGGCCACAGGGAAGATGAACAAGTTTGCATTATCTGACAATGCTTTGGACAGATTTGTTATTTTTTTGGAAGACATGGATTAACATTTCACACAAACAGATTGTGAGCAGATCTAGAAAGTGCAGAATTTGGGGCTGGAGAGATGGCTCATTGCGGAAGAGCACTGACTGCTCTTCCAGAGGTCCTGAATTCGATTCCCAGCAACCACATGGTGGCTCACAACCATCTGTAATGGGATCCAATGCCCTCTTCTGGTGTGTTTGAAGACAGCTACAGTGTACCCATATACATAAAATAAATAAACTTTTTAAAAAATAAAAAAGAAGGTGCAGAATTTAGATTTTAGGGCAGTCTGTATGTTTACAGAAATTAGAACCGTGACCACAGTCTACTGAGGTCCCAGAAATGAATGCCAATACTCTTCAATGGAGGAAATGTAAGGTGAATAACAGAACTTAACCTAAGTAACACTTCTCCATAAAGCCTCACTTGAGTCATGCAATTAATACCATAGGCATACAATTACCCACTATACTACTTTCTGTCATTTGGATATAATCTAGAAAGAAAATGCTTAATAGTAAAACCAAGCTTGAATAACATTAAAACTGTTTTCTAAATCCTGGGACCATTAACATTTCAGTTTATCCATGCTAAACATCAGTGTGTCTGTCTTCCTTAGGATTTTATTGCTGTGAAGAGAGACCATGATCATAATTTTTATAAAAGAAAATGGTTAACTTGGGCTAGTCCTTCAGGTCCAGAGGTTTAGTTCATTATTGCCAGGGCAGGACACATGACAGCTGGACGTTGTGCTGGGGAGGAAGCTAAGAGGTCTACATCTGGAGCATCAGGCAGCAGGAAGAGTGACATTGAGCCAGACTTGAGTTTCTGAAACCCCAAAACCCATCCCAAGTGGCATACTTCCTTCAACAAGGCCATATGTATGCCAGCAAAGCCACCCCTCCCAATAGTGTCACTTTCTATGAGCCTATTTGGGCCACCTTCATCCACACCACCACATTCTGCTCCCTGGCTTTGTAGGCTTGTAGCCATACCATAATGCAAAAGTGCTTCAGTCCAACTTCAGAAGTCCCCATAGTCTATCAGTCTCAACCCCATTTAAAATTCCCAAGTCTAAAGTCTCTTCTGAGTCACATCGCAATATCTAAACTGTAATTTTCTATAAAATCAAAATAAGAAAACACATACTTCCAGCATATAGTGTCACATGATATACATTACTGTCCCAGAAGAGGGGAAAGGAATCAGTGAGGAAATGCTGGACTGAAACGAGACTGCAAACCAGCTGGGCAAACTCCAGACTTTGTGTCTTTATGCCCGATGTCAAATCACTTTCCAGATCTCCAACTCCTTCCAGCTTTGTTGACTACAACACACTTTTCCCTCTTGAGCTTGTACCACTCCCTGCTAGCGGCTTTCTACAGCAGGTATCCCATGACTCTGTCATCTCCATCATTTGGGGATCTCTGGGCTTCATCCTCACAGCTTCATGCATCTCTAGATGTACATACAATAACAACCCTGACACATGCCTGGCCTCAGTGGCTTTCCTTAGTTGTGGAGGAAGATTCCATACCCCTTTCTTTTATCCTTGACTTTGAAGCCAAAACCATGTGGCTGAAGGCTGCCAAGTTGCATTGCTTGCTAGAGCATGAACACGGCCTCCTTGTTCAAATACATTGTCACCACCTTTTGTTTTCCATGGTAGTTTTCTATGTCTTAACTTGGCTCTTTTGGAACTTGATCTGTAGACCGGGCTGGTCTCAAACTCAGAGATCCACCTGTTTCTGTTTCCAGAGTGCTGGGGTTAATGTCGTGAGCTACCATGTTTGCTTCTGAACTTTTCTTCTTAAATTCCTTTGTACACGTTGGAAGCTGAGCTGGGTGGGGATCTTGTTCTGGGATCACTTTTCTCTATTCCAATTAGCGACTTTCAGTTTCTTTAATCTGTTTACGATTTCCAGTGTTCCTGTTCTCCTCAAACTGTCCATTTTTATTTTCCCTTTCTCAGCTTGCTCCTTTTCATGTTAGATCTGCATAAGACTGGCCACTAACAACTATGTAACACCCTCAATACTAAGCTGTTTTGAAATCTCCTCTGCCAAAGCTGTTAATACATATGTCTTCTTTCAGTTTAGCCTCAGGTGCATTTTTTTGTTTTGAAAAGGGCAGAAAGCAGCCACGTTCTTCACCACAATATCACAAGAATGGTCTCTATGCCACACACGAATACTCTTTTCCTCTGAAACCTCTTGAGCCAGGTCCCCACAGTTCAGATCACCCTCAGCACCATTGTCTTCCATGCTCCTACTGGTATGTCCCATTAAGCTCTGCTTAAAACGTTCAACTGCCTTTCTAATTCAAAAGTTCCAAAGTCCACATCCCTCTAAGCAAAAGCACAGTCAGGCCTGTCACAGCAATACCCCATTCTCTGGCACTAACTTCAGTCTTATTTGAGTTTTATTGCTGTGAAGAGACACCATGACCACAACAATTTTTATAAAGAGAAAAAATTAGTTGAAACTGGCCTACAGGTTCAGAGCACAGGTAGACATGAGGCTGGAGATGGAGCTAAGAGTTCTACATCTGGATCAGCACATAGCAAAAAAAGAGAGTGACAGTGGGCCAGGCTTGAACTTCTGAATCCCACAGTCCACTCCCAACCCCACACTTCCACTTCCTCCAACAAGGCCACACCTACTCCAACAAGGCCACACCTCCCAATAATGCCATTCCCAATCATCCCCTAAGGGGGCCATATTCATTCAAACCATGACAAGGCCTACCGAAGGCAGACTGGGGAGTTTCTTGAGCCAACATTAATGACATGGTATCAGGCTCTGCCTATGCTCCTGGAAATTACTTGTTTGCCAGCGTGTTGCCTTTGTCCCCTTTTATCTTCAGGCTGCAGTTCCTGAACTCACACCTGGAGGGTACTTGGTGCTGACCCTGTCTGCCACCGACTTAGAAAGCAATGGAGACATTTCTTACCGGATCCTTTCCCCTCCTGAGGGATTCGCCATCGACCCCAGGAATGGTAAGTTAATACCAGCTGTCGTGCATCACAGGTTATTGTACAGAAACATGGACTCCTCAGCTTTGAATGCTCCTAACACAGCCCTCTGCCATCCTCCCATTCCCTGCAGTTACAGGCACTGCTCTCTTACCTATCTGAAGTAGTAAAAGGCAGTGGTACATCTTCATCATCTCAGTGGGCAGACAGCAAAGGGTGTTGGTTAAATGCTGCTCAACGGTAAGTGCCTGAGTTCATGTGTCCAACCAACAGAGTTTATTTGTTCTGTGACTCAACAAGAATCAAAATAATGTGAAAAAGATCAGCTCATTTTTTGCAGGATTTCATATGATTAGAGTGTGGAAGCTGGTTTTCTCAGCCTAGTGCAAAAAAGAAGTAATAGCCCCATATATTCGATAAAGACAAGGATAATCCAAAGGTGGATACACTTTAGTTTCCATTTCTATCAAATGGAAGCCATTGCATAGTACTGCACAGTTCTGCGTTATGGGGTATCTTCCAGGCCCTTTGTATTTTTGTCAGAGAGGACAGCTGTGGTATGCAATGTACCCAGACAAGCAACTGCTCACTCAAACCCTTCAGCAACAAGGGACATTAATCGTAAATAAGCATTGAATGCTGAACTTAATAAAGAGGGATGATCAGCCACGCGGTGTCCTGGTGGGGCACAATCTGGAAAACATTAGGGCTCTGCCATCACAGTATCTCTACCCATCACAGCATCACTTCAAGAGAGAGGTGAGTTTAAGATTAATCGTAGAATTATCTGAAAGATGACTTTAGGTCCCAAGTATCAGAAGAAGACTCACTGGGTGCTTGTAATGAGAGAATAAGAAATGCTATACAACTTGTAGGTGTGTGCTTTACATGTAAGGTCATCAGGAGCTTCACTGCCCTTCATGACTTTGTCTTTGAACCTTCTCATCTCACAGGACTTCAGGCACTGGCAACTCTTGTCCCACATCGGCCAATAGCAGTATGTGGATTTCAGGCCTTTGAACACTTAAGTCTTAGCAGCACGATTGCCTGATAGGTGTGGTATGGAAACATTGCCTCAGAGTGTTGATTAGAATGTTTTAAATTAATCCGTCTAGTTCATGGTGTGGCTGTAGTTGAATTGTGATAGTTAAACCTCACCAGTGGTTCAGCAGTTATTTTTAGTGACCACACTTAAAACACTTTAATAATAAGGCCATTGTATACACACTTGTAAAAGACATTATTTCCATGCTTGCCACAATAAGAGATATCTGATATATTTTATCATAAGGAAAAAGACGCCTCTTGATGAATTAACTCATGAGCTTATCTCTGTAATTAAATACTCCACATGCTCATTTTCACTGCTTTTATTTGGATAAAGTGATTTCCAGAGTAGCGCCCCCTCGTGTGTGTGTGTGTGTGTGTGTATGTGTGTGTGTGAGTGTGTATGTGTGTGTGTGAGGGAGGTCCAGGCACACATACTCTACCACTTGAATGCTTGAATATCCAAGCCATTTAATTTTTATTTGAGACAGAGTCTCATTGTACATCCCAGTCTGGTCCCTAACTTTCAATCCTCCTGCCTCAGCCTCCCAAATGCTAGGATTATCGGCATGCACTACCCTGCCCTGCTCAGAATAGTTATCTTTTAGTTATCCCCGCTCAGCTAGATCATCTCTGGATATGTATTTAGAGATAATGGAATAAAATAAAACTATATAAGACAAGAGTGTACTTTCTTTGAAAACTAATAATGAAACAACTTACTATACAAAAGCAGTTCAGGAAAAAATGTAGCAAAGGCAGCCTCAAACAGCCCATGTAAATGGAAACTGAAGCTTTTGCATAAATATAATAATTTTGAAATCTATTTGGACTTCTTGTTGGCTGTAACTTAAAACACCCAGCAAAGAGCAAAGCACATTTGCATATTCAGTAAGCATTTGCTAGCTAAACAGCTCATGAACACTTAGCTCACAGCATTGACACACTGTCTTATTTTTCAGGGACCATATTTACTACTGATTCTGTATCACTTCTGGAAAAAATACCAACACTTCGGTTTCTTGTTGAAGCCAGTGATGGTGGAATTCCCTCCTTGACGGCTCTCACATTAGTGGAGATACAAATACAAGATGTAAACAACTATGCCCCCGAGTTTCCAGCAGGATGCTATAATCTTAGCTTGAGTGAAGATACCCCCATCGGAAGTACCCTCATGACATTTTCAACTATCGACGGTGACTACTCTTTCGAAAACACACACACCGAGTATTCTATCATCAGCGGCAACTTACACAACTACTTCCACATTGAAACCAGCCTACTTGGTTCAGAACATCCCAACCAGCAGAGTGGTGCTCTTGTGTTGCTTCATGCTCTGGACAGAGAAGCTAGTGCCAGCCACAAGCTTGTGATTCTGGCGTCTGACCATGGCTGCCCTCCACTGAGTTCCACAAGTGTCATAGCAATAGACGTTCTTGATATCAATGACAATGCACCTGCCTTCAGCAGTCGAGGCTACCACGCCCATGTCAAGGAAAGCACCCCGGTGGGGAGTCACATCACCATGGTATCGGCAGATGACCCTGACAAAGGTTCACATGCAGAAATCATCTATGGCATAATCTCTGGAAATGAAAAAGAACATTTTTACTTAGAAGAAAGAACTGGGGTTCTTTATTTGGTGAAACCTCTGGATTATGAGGAAACAGTAGCCTTCACTTTAACCATCCAAGCTACAGATGAGGAGGAGAAACACGTCTCTTTTGCTGCTGTGCATATCAGTGTGTTAGATGACAATGACCACTCACCTCAGTTTCTGTCCTCTACCTTGGCCTGCATCACTCCTGAAAACCTGCCTCCTCTCTCCATCATATGTTCTGTGCACGCTCTGGATTTTGACAGCGGGCCTTACGGGGAGGTGACTTACTCTATTGTGTCACCCTGCCTTGTCACACACGGGATGCATCCTTATCAGGATCTCTTTGCCATTGATCCTTTGACAGGGGACATTCACACTGAGCAAATGCTTGACTATGAGAGTGTCAGGGAGTACTGCCTCCTGGTTCAGGCCAAAGACAGAGGTGATGCCTCAGCTTCTCTGGAGGTTTGGGTGGAAGTTGAAGGGGTAGACGAGTTTGAACCCATTTTTACTCAAAACCAATATTTTTTCAGTCTCCCTGAGAAGGGTCAAGGACCACAGCTGATTGGCAGAGTAGAGGCCTCGGATGCGGATGCTGGTGTGGATGGGGAGGTGCTCTACTCTCTTAGGACTCCATCCACTGTCTTCTCGGTAAACAAAACGAATGGCAACATTTACTGGGTTAGAGCTCCTCTCCTAGTAAGCAGTCAGCTCAACAAAGAAGACACTCTGGAAGTGAAAATAATTGCTCATAGCCCCAAGCCCGGCTCCAAATCTACATCCTGCAGCGTGTTTGTGAATGTCTCTTTGACAGCCGAAGGACACCATAGAACAGTACTGGTTCACAGTTTCTCCATCAGCCTTGTGGTCTCCTTGTTAGTGTTCCTCTCGCTTGTCTGCACTCTAATTGTACTGATTTTAAGGCATAAGCAAAAAGACCCCCTACACAGCTATGAGGAGAAGAAGACCCCATCATCCCCAGATGCTGATCCCAAATTGACTGGGGCTGCAAGTGAGCTCAAGGCTGGGCAGGAGACCGCCGAGTACAGGGGTGTGACAGGGTCTGGTGAAGTCATGCCTGCTGAATGGTTGAACTTAATGAGTGTCATGGAGAAGGACATTATCCACCTATTCAGGCACTCAAACTACAGTGGCCACTGTTCTGTCGATGGAGAAACTGCAGAAGATAAAGAAATCCAGAGGATAAATGAGAATCCTTATAGAAAGGACTCAGACTCTGCCCTGAGTGACCGGGGTTCTAGGGTGCCGGACTCGGGCATCCCTAGGGACTCTGACCAGCTTTCTTGCCTGTCAGGAGAGACAGATGTGATGACTAGTTCTGAGGTAATGGAAGCCAGCCACATGTTTGAGGAAGGAGTTGGAGGGGAAGGCTGTGACATAATCTATGTTCAAAATAATGCATTATCCCTGAGAAGAGAGGCAACGGCAGGTGTCTTGGCTGAGAGCAGGAGAGAGTCCTTCACTTCAGGCAGTCAGGAAGGAAGATGTGTAGCTCCTTCCACTCAGATGACTTCTGCTGATGATGTCAGAGGCAGCTATGCCTGGGATTACTTCCTCAGTTGGGAACCCAAGTTCCAGCATCTTGCCTCAGTGTTTAATGATATTGCCAGACTAAAGGATGAACATTTGCAGGTGCCTGGCATTCCAAAAGACACGTCCTTTGTTTTCCCACCCCCTTTGATCACAGCAGTAGCGCAGCCAGGGATTAAGGCAGTTCCCCCACGAATGCCAGCCATCACCCTGGGCCAAGTTCTTCCGAAATTCCCCCGGTCTCCCCTTCCCTACCATGGCGGGTCTCTACCAGAAGCTATGACTCCCAACTTCTCTCCGTCTCTTTCCCTACTGACAATGCAGACTCCTGCCAGGTCACCAGTGTTGCCAGATGGAGAATCTAGAGGAACGCACATGCTTGGTACATGGCATGACAGGAAAGCTGAAGACGAAGTTCAAGGATAGACCAACCCTCGTGCTGACTCCGTGCCTGCTCGCCCATCTCTCAGCTCAGACATGAAAAAACTCAAGCAAGTTCAGAAGGATGGGTTCATTCTTACCCAACAGCAGACTATCTCATGTAGCCAGCGTGGTTTTCTAAACTTGCCCACTTCAGTTTCTCAAATCTCTTCCAGCCTTAATGAGAAGTTATTTCCTTGTCTAGATTTTTTTAGGTTACTCTCAGGACTCGTGTGTGTAGGACATTAACTAGTATGTTTTACCATTCCTGTTTCTTTGATGTTGAAAGTTTATGATTTGAATAAGCATCAGAAATTATGACTGGAATTTTTCATGACCCTGTGCTAATATAGCCAAAAATGCACTCTTGATTGAATGAAGCAGAAAACCCGTTCTTGATGTAAGGCTGAGACAGACAGGAGAATCTTAGGCAGCTCAGCATGTTACCAACATGATACTGCTGCCTTCTCTCCAAATGATGACCCCACTGGTGCTCTGTCCAGATAAAAAAAAAACCTTCAAAGATTAATTTATAGAAACCACTTCATTTTATTTTCTTCTAGGGATTGTGACTTTGGGTGTGAGATAATTTATCTACTCAATGTCCACTTTTGAAGTTTGTGTAGATAAAACTGTGTTACTAGCTAATTATAAATTTCATAGAGTATTTTAGCAGTATATTTTTAAATGAAGTTTTTCTTTTATATATATGAAAGTTTCTACTATTAAAGTTAAGGGTGGGTGTCAGAAGTCTCCCTTCCATTTACTGTTCTCCTGTACTCTGTCCTTGCTTGGAATAGTTTCACAAGGAGGTGTAAAGAATTCTGCTTTACCCAGTTCCTGTTTCAGAAACACAGACATGATGTCTGGTGCTCACATGAAGTGTTACAGCCCCTCTCTCTGATGAACCAAGAGGGCATCAGAGACATTTTACAGCATTGAGAGGATAGTTGTATCCTGAAGGTGATGATCAACCAGTCATCCTCCTGGGCTGGGGGCAGCATGGAGACCACAGCCAGGATTTAGGATCACCTTCCAGGAATTCCATTGTGAAACATTTAATGCATCTGGGTATTTTTCTCAGTAGATCAGACAGGCTTCTGCTCCATAACTAGCTCTTTTAATCCCCACCCCCCATCTATCCCACCTTTGGAATTGCATGAAATAATTTCTCTTCACTTAAAAACATTGTAGGTGCAATTTGATATCAAATTTAGTAGGGCAGCAATTTGATGGCTCCCTATACTGATAGAATGTAGGACTATGTCCTCTTGTTGACTCAAACTGAGAGCAAGTGTCTAAGCCCTCATTTTTAAGCAGTGTGATGGCCATGAAGGGTTTTGGATAAGCTTTAATTCCAGGGAAGGTCATCTACATGTGGGCCATTTCAATGTGACAGCACTGATTCATGTCTCACCTTATCTTCAGGGCATCTGAAGACGAAATGTATTGACTTTTGTAAAAGGAAAAAATTGCATAATTATTTCACTGTGCCAATAAGAGTTGTCTTCCACCTCTTCTCAATGAAGAGCATTGATCGGAGGGAGAGGATACTTGGGGTTTTCTTTCCCCAATTCCATCCTTTGTAGCAGAATTACTTGCGTTCACCACAAATACCTTGTTTTTCGATGGGTTTTCCATTTACTTAGGCTTTGAAAAGGGGGTTCTCCATCTCACTCTTTTCTAAGTCATTTGTTTTTGATTTATGACTGAACATGATTCTGTGGGCTTTTTTTCCTCACTAGTTCATAAGCAACAGAAGACAACACACATTTAGAGCTCCTTACCAATATTTAGCAGATCTTTAATTGATGACTTTATTAATACCACCAGAGAACTACAGCACCATCAAATAACTGGCACAAGTCGAGTGGAGGGCAAGATGTGAACACACTGGTTAAGTGTTTATAATAAATCACGTGTCAGCCCTTTAAACCAGAGTGCTTTTCCCTAAGTAAACAATATAATTTCAACTGTCTTCCTTCAAGTTGAATATTAAGCCACCTCATCTGTTCCGTGTTACTTTGCTGATCTCTACACCAGCTTTGGCACTCGGGAGGGGGTACAGAACTTGTTAGTGGAAAATCATATTAAGCCCCAAATTCATAAGCTATAAAATAAAAGACAGTTGTCTCTTGTGGAATTTTTGGCTGCCTGAAATTCTGGACTCTCTTGTTGGCAGCCTTAAAAATCCTGGTGTAAATCAGTACCAAATGGATGTCAAAATTCTGCGTCCCAGTAGTAATCATTGGATCAGCTTCCAAAACAGATTCCTGGGCAAATATAGGGGGAAATGCTGTATCTTTAGGGAATTGCTCATTTCACTGTTTTTAAAAATATTGAAATGTGTTATCCACTACTGGCAGCTCTCATGCTTGCATGTGGAGCCCAAGTTAGATATCCAGCTGGGGTAGGATTTGTTTTTCCACACCTTTATCCTTGACGTTCTCCATACGTTTCTCAAGAAGTTACAGGGGTGAAAATTAACTATTAGCTCATAGCCTACTCATAGCAGTTGCTCTTGTTTTATTTTTGACATTGTGCATGTACCTTAACTCTAAGATAAAAAGAGCAAGTTCTGAATAAGGATCCAAGATGACTAGCTGCTTCAAAGGAATGAAACACAGAAGGGGCTATGGCCAAGGGAGATTTCCAGATAAGCTTATCGAAGGTATCTTCACAGTATATTTTACTTGATCCTAGGAGCTTTGAGCAGGTTGTTTGTGCAGAGAGGGATGGAATGGAAAATCCTTCTGCCAGAGGAATTCTGAGATGGCTGGAGTTGGAGAAGCTTAGCTTAGGACCTAAGCCAGGTGTCCTAGTGTTGGCTTCTGCTCATGTTAGACATGGATGGAGGGAAGAAGGATGGGGGAGTAAAGTTGGGAAATGGAGAACAGAGTAGAAGCTTCGTTCTGAAAAGAACTAGAGGACATAAGCAGATAGATGCAGGAAAACAGAAGGGCATGACCTAGTGCAAAATAGTGCTGTTGTGTTAACTCAGTGAAGGGTCTACTGAGTGATCTGTCTGTCCTTCATGAGGCCACCTTTTTGAGGAACCTCTTTTCTTCTCCTCCTTATGATCTATCAAATTACAAACCAATACTAAATTAAAATGAACTGAACTGCACTTTATATGAAGTCTTTCATGTATTTTCTCTTTGCAACCCTCTCACACACACAAGCACACTGTAGGTGGATTCTATAAAGTATCAGTAGGGTGATTAGGGTTAGGTTTCTTTCCTCTGCGTGAGTTTGTCCTCGGAAATCCACAGAACTGAGTAGTGGGCTTTATATATATAACCAAGGAAAAGGAGTCGCTTGGTTTGCATTGTCAAATATTACATTTGCACAATGTTCAAAGCATAGTGTATAACACAAGACAGAGCCAATTGTCCTCAAAACTTCATTTTTTAACTCTAGTGATATGAGTTATTGTGATTCTGTGTAGGTAAGAGAAAAGTGTCAATTAGAAACAGAATTATGGCAACCTGTGAAAGACCCAGGATGGAATGGCTAGAGTATCAAACTATACATTTCTTCTATAAACTTAGCACTTGACTATTTGATGTCGGTTAGCAGATCCTACTGTCTCTGTCTATGTAGCCTTACTCATTCAACTCAATACGAAACAAAACTAAAACTGTGATGTGAGTAATAAAAAGGGAATGGCGTGCCAAATAAAGAGCAGACACACGATTACATCTCTTGAGTGAGAAGGAATTATTTTGTTTAGAAAACTAAATAAATGTGTCTCATTGTTAGATAGTCAACCCTCAGGGTAAAGGCATGGGCTCCACTTGTGTTCTGAAGCACAGATGGTTTTAGAATAAGTTTTCAGAATGTGTGAATGGGTGTGCATCCTAAAACCCAGTAGGTGAGAATTGGTACTTAGCTCTGTGCTTTTGGCCAGTTGCAGGGTTGAGAGAAGTATGTACAAATGCCCTATTATAGTATCTTAGAGAAGCCAAAACCTATAATGTCCTTCCAAGACAGAATTTTATCTTTCTCTATCTTCCTCACAATGTACACATACACTTTCTGAGTTTTAGGTATATTTAGAAAGAGGCTGTAAACAACATTTCAAAGCATATTCCTTGTGACAGCACACTGACATAGCCAAGTATGTTGGCTTAATTTATTTTTGATCCTGTAATAAACCATCGCTACGCATGGCAAGGAGAGAGGAATTTTATCAGCATGAGAGAACATGGTTTGGCAGAAATGCTTGGTTAGAATGTGCACATCAAAATGGACTCAAATCTAAGGTTAAAACTTCAGAGACTCTCTGAGAGGTTTTCTCTTTATAAATTTATTTTGTGAGTAATATTTTAAACAGATATAAATTAGTTAGATAATAATCTTTTTAAAAGATCATGGTATGGGGCTAGAGGGTTGGAGCCCTCTTGCTGAGGACCTGGGTCCTGTCCTCATGACTCTCATCCTGGGTCATAACTCTCTACCTCCAGTTCCAGAAAGTCTGCTGCCATTTCCTGTGCTCTATGGGCACAGCATGGCCATGGGTACACACATATCTTTTAAAGTAAATCAGTTGTATTTTAAACAATCAGTGCAGGCAGTAATATATGAAGTCATTTCCCCTCATGGTAGAAATGAAAAATGAATCTAGCAGGGGGGAAAGGAATGAAAGTTAAAGTGAAATTATAGAACTAAAAGTAAAACGAAGGTAAGAATTTGGTTTTTAATACAGAAAAGTGGGTAGAGTGGTGGGTGTGGCGTCAAGACAAAAGTTGCTAGGGATATTTGAGAAGTGCTTTATAGGTTTAGTTGGCACTTACGTTATAGAAAGCAGGGGCAGGAGATGACAGGATCCAGCACAGCAGAGAAGGTGACAGGCTCACAAAATGTTATTTCATTAAGGAAGATGGCAAAAACATGTTCACTTAGTGTGAAGTGATATGAAGAAAAATAAAGAGATTGGCAAGGTAAGGGATCAGTACACAATGCCTTCAGATTGGCCACTCTGGAGAGGCTCAGAGATGACGTCATCTGAAATGAAGTGAGCGACCCATGCAAGGGCATATCCATCTGTCAGCCAGGCAGGAACTGAAGCAGGAGACTCCTGGAGTATTGGAGAAACAATCCAGGTTCTAGAACGAGGGAGAGAAATATAGGAAAACGTCTTGTGGGTAACACCTTCTACCAAAAGGAGAAGGTATTCTTACAAACTGTAAACCACAGAGGGTTAGGCAAGGCCACACCTCTGCAGCTTTGGCAAGCAAAAGGGAATTGCCCAACTCGCTTGAATAGA
Organism: Mus caroli; assembly: GCF_978045245.1. Classification (NCBI taxonomy): domain Eukaryota; kingdom Metazoa; phylum Chordata; class Mammalia; order Rodentia; family Muridae; genus Mus; species Mus caroli. The sequence continues at coordinate 78,749,648 of NW_028227258.1, read as the reverse complement.
AAGCTGTGGATCCCCAGAAAATACACCCAAAACTCTGAATGGAATCTTTCCAAGTGTGACCAAGTAGGAAGGTTGAGATACACTGGGATTGGGCTGATCTGCCCATGCCCCTGTTTCTTTAGAAATATCCAACTGAACCTCCCCATGGAAGCACTAAGCCCCAATGGATAATGTGTAGTGGAGACAGAGTTCAAGCAGGTATAAAGAGCAAAAGTGAGAAGTCCCAGGTATGAGAAGACTCACATGGTTCTGATTATAAGCCTTAGCAGATGTAGAAGATGCTCTCCAATGTCATGCTCTTGGACTGTTGAGCTTGCTGGTGGTCACTTATCACCATGTAGTGAAGCCTCAAATATAAGAAGACCTTCCCATACAATCATGAGCAAGAGAAAATACTTTCACAGCAGGAAGTAACCTAAAATACTGAACAATGAATATAGCAGACTGGGAAGCTAAGTCTGATAAAAGTTTTAGTTTAATATTTCAAATGTAAATATAAAGGAAATTAAAAATCACCAAATTGATAAAGGCTGCATGTTAACTAAACAACAATATATAGAGATGGGATAACTACCTGATGGAAGGATATTAGAAAAAAATGAAACCAAATAAAAACTAAAATACAAAAATTTAGGAGACTAAAGCAGAAGGGACAAAAGTTGCTAGAATCAGTGCAAGTGGGATAAGAAACAAATGAAAAGGAAAGAAGAGATTAAAAGTCACCAGCTGTAGAAGTCATGGTCAGAGCAGAGTAGGAACTGAAGAGTTAGAGGGCTGAGGGAAAAACGGCTGAACACACATAGTTAGAAGGCCAAGGGAAAATGGTGGAACACAGAGATAAGTGAAATTCTTGAAGAGAAAAAAAATGGAACAGAACAAGTACAGGATCATAATTGAATAAAACTTTCCATACAAAACCCAAACTACGAATCTCATATTGGAAGGGTATTCTATGTAAAAATCAGCCAAAACCTTAAGTTAATAACAAGCTATATTCTAAAAATTCTGAACTTGGAAGGAAAAATAAAGAACAGCAGATAAAGCTGCCTAGTCACGTGCCAGATCAAGAATGTCTGCTTCATTGCATTTTAGCATTCGTGGTTCCGGGCACATGGCTCTGTGTAGGATACTTAAGATACTGAAAGGTAATATAAGCCAAAAATTTATACTCTGTCTCTGCCTCTGCCTCTGTCTCTGTCTCTCTGTCTCTCCTTAACACATGCACACTGTATGGATGTAAATTTTTCATGGTCAATTTTAAAGAATAAAGCATGTAGTTATTAAAGGACCAATGTTGATTTCATCATGAAGCTCTGATGTGGGTTGGTCTTGTTTTATTTTTGGTTGTTGTTGTTTTGTTTTTTTAAGTTGTTTGTTCGGTTTTGTATGTTTGTTTGTTTGTTTTTAACTTTAAAACAACCCATTCTTTCTCATTTAAAACTATACTTTTTGCTCCTAGACAATGTCTAAGGGCAAGTATTACATTCTATCTTCTCATTCTCTTTCTTTCTGCCTCCATTTTTATAGTTGTCATTCACTTCTCAAGATAGGTTTTAAGTATATGTTAGGCTATAACATTTACATCTATCATCAACCACAATTCAACATCTTTAATGTCCTAGTGGTGAATCCTCTATGCTACTTCTTGGAGTCTTTTAGACACTAAATTAAATCAGCTGCAAGCCTGCGAAGCTAAAGAGAACACCTGCCCATTTTGAGAAGACAATAATTAGTGTTATGGGAACAGCAAGGAGGAAGGCATCTGGAAAAAACCCAGCAAAATAAATATTCCCACAGAGAGAGAAACATAAGCCAGGAGAGGTAAGCTCTCATCAAGTTCACAGTGGAAGTTTGAATACATTAAGCTTGAAGTAAATAAGATAGATAGATAGATAGATAGATAGATAGATAGATAGATAGATAGAGATATGAATATGTGTGTGAGGTATGTATATATTCATTTATCTATCTCACTGTATATGCTTTATATGATCATATGTACATATTATATATGTGTATGAACATATATATGCATTATGTGGGGGGTATGCATATATTCATCCATCTATCTCACTGCCTGTATTTTAGGTTTCCTCGGGTACAATCCAAGCAAATGCCCTAGACAGACCAGAAACAAACCTAAACTGGCTTTCTGCTCAGATCCTCCAGAAGCTGGAGTTAAAGGGACACACCACCAGATCCAATCAGGATGACTTATTTAAGTACAACGATATGACTTGCATCATACCACTTGTCATTCATAACACTGATTATTTTAAATATTATATAGACTACATTCAAAAAATTACTCGGTATATTGAGAAAGAGATCACCAAGCCAAAGCTAAAAATAACTATAATAAAAATGGGTATATACATACCGCCCCCCCACACACATTTTAAAGTAGACTTTTAAAGTTACTTGCTAGAACTTTAGAAGAAAACTGAAGGACATTTTTTTAAAGATCAAAAGGAAAACTTAAAGACAAAACACACTGCCACCTCACACCTAAGACATATTGAGAGCCACACAGTAACAAGTACTGGGTGGTATGAGGAAGCTTGGAATCTCATAAAATGCTTATGGAATGTAAGGTTGTCCTGGCCATGTGGGAGCTGTCTACTGGTTCCTTGGAGAGTTACCAAGTGTTAACTTGCTATTCAGAAATTCTACACTAGACACACATTTGAGAGAAATGACAATTTAGCATCACACAAAGCTTAACTCTGAATATTCAGAACGACGTGTTTCATAATAATCAAGAGTAGAAAAAAATCAGTCGGAGGGAGCGCTTTGCCTGAGCATCGGCAGTAGACATCTTGGTTCCGGGACCCCGTCGAGTGCATTCTGCACAGGCCCCAGACATCCAGCCAACTTCCCGGCCAGAGAAAAGGGGTCGAAGTGGAGAGAGAGCGCTTTGCCTGAGCATCAGCAGCAGACATCCTGGTTCCAGGAACCCGCAGAGTGTATTCTGCACAGCCCCAGAGATTACCAGATGGCGAAAGGCAAACGCAAGAATCCTACTAACAGAAATCAAGACCACTCACCATCATCAGAATGCAGCAGCACTCCCACCCCACCTAGTCCTGGGCACCCCAACACAACCGAAAAGCTAGACCCGGATTTAAAAGCATATCTCATGATGATGGTAGAGGACATCAAGAAGAACTTTAATAACTCACTTAAAGAAATAAAGGAGAACACTGCTAAAGAGTTAAAAATCCTTAAAGAAAAACAGGAAAACACAACCAAACAAGTAGAAGTCTTCCAAGAAAAACAGGAAAACATATCCAAACAGGTGATGGAGATGAACAAAATTATACTAGACCTAAAAAGGGAAGTAGACACAATAAAGAAAACCCAAAGTGAGGCAACGCTGGAGATAGAAACCCTAGGAAAGAAATCTGGAACCATAGATACGAGCATCAGCAACAGAATACAAGAGATGGAAGAGAGAATCTCAGGTGCAGAAGATTCCATAGAGAACATCGGCACAACAATCAAAGAAAATACAAAACACAAAAGGATCCTAACTCAAAATATCCAGGAAATACAGGACTCAATGAGAAGACCAAACCTACGGATAATAGGAGTTGATGAGAATGAAGATTTTCAACTTAAAGGGCCAGCAAATATTTTCAACAAAATTTTGGAAGAAAACTTCCCAAACCTAAAGAAAGAGATGCCCATGAACATACAAGAAGCCTACAGAACTACAAATAGACTGGACCAGAAAAGAAATTCCTCCCGACACATAATAATCAGAACAACAAATGCACTAAATAAAGATAGAATATTAAAAGCAGTAAGGGAGAAAGGTCAAGTAACATATAAAGGCAGGCCTATCAGAATTACACCAGACTTTTCACCAGAGACTATGAAAGCCAGAAGAGCCTGGACAGATGTTACACAGACACTAAGAGAACACAAATTCCAGCCCAGGCTACTATACCCAGCCAAACTTTCAATTACCATAGATGGAGAAAGTGAAGTATTCCACGACAAAACCAAATTCACACATTATCTTTCCACGAATCCAGCCCTTCAAGGGTAATAACAGAAAAAACCAATACAAGGACAGAAATCACACCCTAGAAAAAGCAAGAAAGTAATTCCTCAACAAACCAAAAAGAAGACAGCCACAAGAACAGAATGCGAACTCTAACAACAAAAATAAAAGGAAGCAACAATTACTTTTCCTTAATATCTCTTAATATCAATGGACTCAATTCCCCAATAAAAAGACATGGACTAACAGACTGGCTACACAAACAGGACCCAACATTCTGCTGCTTACAGGAAACCCATCTCAGGGAAAAAGACAGATACTACTTCAGAGTCAAAGGCTGGAAAACAATTTTCCAAGCAAATGGCCTGAAGAAACAAGCTGGAGTAGCCATTCTAATGTAGAATAAAATCGACTTCCAACCCAAAGAAATAAAAAAAGACAAGGAGGGACACTTCATACTCATCAAAGATAAAGTCCTCCAGGAGGAACTCTCAATTCTGAATATCTATGCTCCAAATGCAAGGGCAGCCACATTCATTAAAGACACTTTAGTAAAGCTCAAAGCACACATTGCACCTCACACTATAATAGTGGGAGACTTCAACACACCACTTTCACCAATGGACAGATCATGGAAACAGAAACTAAACAGGGACACAGTGAAACTAACAGAAGTTATGAATCAAATGGATCTGGCAGATATCTACAGAACATTCTATCCTAAAACAAAAGGATATACCTTCTTCTCAGCACCTCATGGTACCTTCTCCAAAATTGACCACATAATTGGTCACAAAACAGGCCTCAACAGATACAAAAATATTGAAATTGTCTCATGCATCCTATCAGACCACCATGGACTAAGGCTGATCTTCAATAACAACATAAATAATGGAATGCCAACATTCACGTGGAAACTGAACAACACACATCTCAATGCTACCTTGGTCAAGGAAGGAATAAAGAAAGAAATTAAAGACTTTTTAGAGTTTAATGAAAATGAAGCCACAACATAACCAAACCTATGGGGCACAATGAAAGCATTTCTAAGACAGAAACTCATAGCTCTGAGTGCCTCCAAAAAGAAACTGGAGAGAGGACACACTAGCAGCCTGACAACACATCTAAAAGCCCTAGAAAAAAAGGAAGAAAATTCACCCAAGAGGAGTAGACAGCAGGAAATAATCAAACTCAGGGGTGAAATCAACCAAGTGGAAACAAGAAGAACTATTCAAAGAATTTACCAAACTTGGAGTTGGTTCTTTGAGAAAATCAACAAGATAGATAAACCCTTAGCTAGACTCACTAGAGGGCACAGGGACAGCATCCTAATTAACAAAATCAGAAGTGAAAAGGGAGACATAACAACAGATCCTGAAGAAATCCAAAACATCATCAGATCCTTCTACAAAAGACTATACTCAACAAAACTGGAAAACCTGGACGAAATGGACAAATTTCTAGACAGATACCAGGTACCAAAGTTAAATCAGGATCAAGTTAACGATCTAAACAGTCCCATATCCCCTAAAGAAATAGAAGCAGTCATTAATAGTCTCCCAGCCAAAAAAAGCCCAGGACGAGATGGGTTTAGTGCAGAGTTCTACCAGACCTTCAAAGAAGATCTAATTCCAGTTCGACACAAACTATTCCACAAAAGAGAAGTAGAAGGAACTCTACCCAACTCATTTTATGAAGCCACAGTTACTCTGATACCTAAACCACAGAAAGATCCAACAAAGATAGAGAACTTCAGACCAATTTCCCTTATGAACATAGATGCAAAAATCCTGAATAAAATTATCGCTAACCAAATCCAAGAACACATTAAAGCAATCATCCATCCTGACCAAGTAGGTTTCATCCCAGGGATGCAGGGATGGTTCAATATACGAAAATCCATCAACGTAATCCAGTATATAAACAAACTCAAAGACAAAAACCACATGATCATCTCATTAGATGCTGAAAAAGCATTCCACAAGATCCAACACCCATTCATGATAAAAGTCTTGGAAAGATCAGGAATTCAAGGCCCATACCTAAATATGATAAAAGCAATCTACAGCAAACCAGAAGCTAACATCAAAGTAAATGGTGAGAAGCTTGAAGCAATCCCCCTAAAATCAGGGACTAGACAAGGCTGTCCACTCTCTCCATACCTATTCAACATTGTACTTGAAATCCTAGCCAGAGCAATTCGACAACAAAAGGAGATCAAGGGGATACAGATTGGAAAAGATAAAGTCAAAATATCACTTTTTGCAGATGATATGATAGTATATATAAGTGACCCTAAAAATTCCACCAGAGAACTACTAAACCTGATAAACAGTTTCAGTGAAGTAGCTGGATATAAAATTAACTCAAACAAGTCAATGGCCTTTCTCTACACCAAGAATAAACAGCCTGAGAAAGAAATTAGAAAAATAACACCCTTCTCAATAGTCACAAATAATATAAAATATCTTGGCATGACTCTAACTAAGGAAGTGAAAGATCTGTATGATAAAAACTTCAAGTCTCTGAAGCAAGAAATTAAGGAAGATCTCAGAAGATGGAAAGATCTCCCATGCTCATGGATTGGCAGGATTAACATTGTAAAAATGGCTATCTTACCAAAAGCAATCTACAGATTCAATGCAATCCCCATCAAAATTCCAAATCAATTCTTCAACGAATTAGAAATGGCGATCTGCAAATTCATCTGGAATAACAAAAAACCTAGGATAGCAAAAACTCTTCTCAAGGATAAAAGAACCTCTGGTGGAATCACCATGCCGGACCTAAAGCTTTACTACAGAGCAATTGTGATAAAAACTGCATGGTACTGGTATAGTGACAGACAAGTAGACCAATGGAATAGAATTGAATACCCAGAAAAGAACCCACACACCTATGGTCACTTGATCTTCGACAAGGGAGCTAAAACCATCCAGTGGAAGAAAGACAGCATTTTCAACAAATGGTGCTGGCACAACTGGTTGTTATCATGTAGAAGAATGTGAATAGATCTATTCCTATCTCCTTGTACTAAGGTCAAATCTAAGTGGATCAAGGAACTTCACATAAAACCAGAAACACTGAAACTTATAGAGGAGAAAGTGGGGAAAAGCCTTGAAGATATGGGCACAGGGAAAAGATTCCTGAATAGAACAGCAATGGCTTGTGTTGTAAGATCGAGAATTGACAAATGGGACCTCATGAAACTGCAAAGCTTCTGCAAGGCAAAAGACACCGTCAATAAGACAAAAAGACCACCAACAGATTGGCATATCTTCAAGCTGCTGATGGCACAAGATCCAACACTGAGTGAAAGTAGAACATCCCATCATTCAGGAGAAGGTTCTAAGTGGGGTTGTGAGAACTGGTTAGGCAGATGGAAAGAGGTTAAACTAATTTATTTTCTCATACTGTTTTTCAGGATGAGCTATACCAATAAATACAACTAAACACTACAAGAAAACCTAAGTGTGTTTTTTGACAGCCTCCCTCCACTGCCCAGGCTGCCATCAAACACAGCCCTCTTCCTTGGATCATTGACATACTCAGGCTCAGGTTGCATTCAGATGGCATTGTCACATGGAAGGCAATATGATAACTTCGTGATCTTAAAGAAATAATAGATACATTTTACCAGTGCACATTATATGCCAACTATTGCTATAATCTTTGTATGTAGTATGTTTTCTTTAAGTTTCAAAGTATCCCGAAGAAGAGAAACCAACATAGTTTAAATTATCAGTGAGGAAACCATAGCATAGAGATAATAGAATATGCAATCTCAGTCAGCCGTATAACTGGAAGCTCTTCTAACCTCTTCATAGTATTGACTTACAACTGAGAATTCCTTATCAAAACTACAATCTTTGATAACATATCTACATATGTTATCAACATTACAATGTTCCTCAGGGGACTGGGAAGATGGTTTAGTGCATGAGAATCCTGGCTACATAAGCACAAAGATCTTATTTGGATCCCTGCTACCCATCTAAAAAGACAAGCACAGCTGCATGCACCTGAAACCCCACTGACAGGCAGGAGGGTTCCTGGGGTTCACTGATTGGCCAACTCAGGGAAATGATCAGCAAGTTACAGGGTTAGTGAGAGACCATATCTCATGAGGAGAGCCAGAGAGTTTGGGAACGGGCTATTGATGTCTTTCCCTTGACTTTATACATGAGCACATGAGAGTATACATATTCATATATACATATGCATACTGTAATGCACCACACACATGCACACACACACACACACACACACACACACACACACACACACACATAGCATGAGCACGCATAGACACATGCACACATAAATAAACACATTTTCTAATATATACATATCTTACTCGTCAAATGGAAAACAAACCTTCTGCCAATGAACAGATACTTTTCCTTGTTTCAGAATCTGTTTTAATTCATAGCTCAAGAATCATTCTGACATATAAATATAATGTCTCTGATTCTTAACTTGTTTTGTATATAAAGAACACTATCTTCAAAATGCAGAACTGCATTTTGCAAGATGCAGAAGATTTCTCTGAGGTTACCTAGTGTGTTCCTTCAAAGTTTGGGACAGATAAACATCAGCAAGATGTAAAATACTTCTTGTGGAAATAAAAAATGAAAATTGCATGGTCCAGTTTGAAAAGACAGTGACTTCCATGTAAATTACACTAATGCTGGCTTTCTGTTTCTTCAGTGCTGAAGAAGGAACCCAAGACCCTAGTCATGATAGGCAATGCTCTGCCATTGAACTCCATACTTGACTCACACACAGACACCTTATCCTGCAATGCCCAATTGCATCATTAAGTACATACTCCAGAGAAATACTCCAAAGCGATAAACCCAGAAATGAACAACAAAACTCACAGAAATGTGCACTGTGACGTTTAGGCTTTTTCTGGTCTAGGATGGATACATCGGGCTTATATGGAGCACAGTGCTAGTTATTCTCTCTGGCATATTGATTTTTTTCCATTTCTAGGTATTTACTCCAGAGAAATCTCCTGTATACATATAATTGACATGTTTGCTGAACTTATTGCATCATGGGATCAAAACTAAAACCTAGATTTCATATCCTTCAAAAAAGATAGTGCTTAAAAATTGTATGGTATATTTATAAATGCTATAACAAAAATGAATGACCCAGAACATACTATATGAACATAAATACTTTAAAATACTGTAGAGTAACACATACCATACAAGTATCATAAGCATAAAGTTTAAACCATCAATGCTATATAAGTTTTCCTAATTAGGTCTACATAAAGTATATATATCCAGATAATGTCTGGGGAAAATAGGCAAATTCCAAGCGTTCTGACCTTTGGGAAGAGATGACTGGGGGATCCCCAGAAGTGATTGTAATGTGTCACTTTGACAGATGGGCTGAACCTCTGAGACTTCACAAAGGTGAATGCTGGTGGTATTTTAAAATTGAAACTATATTATTTACAGGTGACACAAAAGAGGATTTTTTTTTTGAAAAGCTTAGCTGCCTCCAAGTTCACATTCATACTTCAAACTAGGAGAAAGAACTTCTCTTCTGAAAGAGTCCTTTCCTTAGACAGAGTATGGTGATGGACACTGGAGTTGGACATGGACATCATTCAAGAGCTGAGGAGAAAGCTTGATCAGTGCTTTCCTGAGCTGCTTCTGTAGAGGGTTTTTCTTTCCCTTTTTATAAAGATCAGCAGGAAAGCAAAGGCAGTGGTCTCATGGCTCCGCATGACTGGAGAACCACAGAACCAGAGCACTGCTGGCCTCTTAAAATACTCATTTTTATTTGAGCAAAGAGCCCCTTGTTTCTGTGATGGATGTTATGTGGCATTTTCTGATTGGCAAGTGACCCAAAGAAAGCCCACAGGGACCGATCATGTCAGTTACAGTCCAACTTTGTAATTAATGGTAGTCAAGCTTGTAACCTCAATTGCTGCCTTGGAAGCTGTGTCCTTGATTTTCCCGCCCATCTACATTTTTTACTAGCCTACATAAAAATAAAGAAGAGGGGATGTGTCATCAGGGCGACACCAATGTGCGGGCTTTGTGTGATAGGAGAAGTGACAGAATGTGTTTGTCCCATTATTTGGTTGCCACAAATGTCCCAGGTAAGAATGGAACCACTTGTATTTGTGGCTAATAGTAACTGAGGATTTGTCCTGCCGGGTAAAGTCTGCCACATCGGGATTCTTCAATGTGACAATTTAAGTGTCTAGCTCTTTGACATATCTTTCCACCTGTAGATTGCCATTCCAGCACAATCAGGGCTGACTTTATCTCTGGGGTAATTGGAAAAGTGTGGATGACACTGCTGGGTCTGCTGGAAGCTATTAGAAAGTACGATGTGGTGTTCCCAGGAGTCGTGAAAGGCATATACAGGACTAGTGTTTTAGTGTTGTTGCTCTCTGTCCCTTTCGTAAAGGCAGAAAGATCCTTAGCAGGTACTGTTTCATTGGAGCATAAGGCTTCCTTTATGGAGAGGTGACCGAACAGGAAAGTGATGGTCTTTCTTATGGCTACCAAGCGCATTTTGTTCAAGTACCAGCCAGCAATCAGTGTTTGGCAAGCAGTGGGTTCCCAGTGTACCCATGAAGATTCCAGAAGTGTAATCATGTCCTGATGAGTACTTTGCAATGCCCAAGGGAGAGATCATCATACAGATCGTTTCCACAATTCAGCAGGCCAGCCGCGTGCACAGATAGCTCAGTCTACCCGCTAACACAGCCTTGCAGTATCTTTGGTCTTCAAGGACCAACGCATTCCATTTCTATCACGAAATGTACCTATGAACATACCAAATGTTCCAACGAGCAACTATGAACAGAACAGTGGCTGTGTTCTTGGTGGACCTCCTGGCTGACCGTGATTTGTAGAACAGGTGTGGTTTTGTAAGAGTCAGAGAGAAATTGGTTCTCACGAATTCTGCTTCAGTTCAAGATGGTCACATTTCTTTCCATGGTTTTAAGCATGAAACAAGGCTATAGACATTTATTTTAAATAGACTTTATACTCTATAACTATACATTGCTGACTGGAAGAGTCAAGATTAGCATTATGTCCTAAATATTTCACCTTTAAGCTGGCAGTCTATCTATTGATAACTCCTGCTTCCCCAGACAGCTCAGATCCAAAGATGCAATGGCTGGTTGAAAATCCCATCACTGAGGAGGCAGTAACTAAATTGCCACAAATTCAAGGCCAGTCTTGTCTACATATTGTGTTTCTGTCTAGCCAAGGGTCCATGGAACCTCTCTATAAAATTCTGCCTTAAAGAAAGTTTGTTCAATGTGAAAGGCTGACCATTAAAACTGTTGTATTAGATGAGACATCTTGGGTTTATGGGCAATCTTGAGCCCTATGTCCTTATCCTGGGATCTGTGGAAATGTCAGTGTGTCCCTATATTCAATTCTGTCAAGCATTCATAATGTCTTTTTGTGTATTTGTTAGTTTGTGTTGGCATTTAGATATAATAATCTAAGTAATTAAAGATAATGAAGCCCTTTAAATTCCCTGATTATGGGAAGTGGGGATGGCTCAGTAGTTAAGAGTGGGGCTGCTTTTACAGAGGACCTAGCTTTGATTCACAACACCCACATAGTATGTTAAAATCTACTATAACTCCAGCTCCAGGGGATCCAACTTAAAAGTACCACGTGAATGCACACACATTCAGGCAAAGCACTCATGTACACAAAATAAAAATAGATAAATAAATAAATAAACAATCATGAATCATTTTTCCTGAGACAAGAGAGGATAGCCAGTGATGTAAATCACAGAATTTGTGTTGATTTCTTCAACCAAATATGCAAGAGATCCTGATATACCTCTTGCACAAAGTTTAATGGAAAACATAAAACAGATTGCTATATCTTCCCACTTTGGGGTTCTGGCATTGTTTTTCCTAGTTCAGACACACAAAGGCTGTTCTGGCCAGCAGAATGCTAGACAAGTAAGACATTTCCATCATGATATCTGAATGTCAACCTGGATGGGTTAAAGAATTCTCAGATGACTCATAGTTACTTTTATCATGTTGCTTCAGTGGGCACTGAGCCTCCATCTGGAAGGGACATCTAGATGGTTTGGATTTTGTTTCATGCACTTCTGCCTTCTGAAATGTGGTAGACTGCATGGGGGAGATCTGCTCTCAATGTGCTCAGATTCCATTCACTAGGCTTAGACACAGGTTGAAAGAGAAAGGCTATTGGGTCACACCACAAGCTTTTCAGTTTCTGCTGTTCACCCTGCCTACTTTAGAGCTATTTGGCCTCAACATTTGGGTGATCCATTTTCTCCAGCATATTGTTTTCATGTATCTCTCCGAATATCCCATCAGTCTCTCTGAGGAAGCCTAAACCCCTTTCTCATGGTTGAAACTCATTCCTAAAATCTCTGTTCATGTTCAGAAGTCATCACAACATCCTCTATTGTAAATTACTCTACTCACCTTTAAACTCTAGGTGATACCTAATTCTATATCAAATTGGGTTGTTTTCTTTTAGCAGATTCAAGAATCCTCCTTATGAAATATGCATCACTTTATGAGAAGATCTGCATCCCTGCACAAAAACTTACTGGTTTACCAGCTTATCAACTAAGTACATGTACAACTATAATTTTGCATTGTTTATAAGGAGAAATATACAAGCTTTAATTACTTTAAGCTCCACAACTTTGAAGATGAGCCTATGAGTTTGGTTTTTATCAATCAAATGGAGTTCTAATTCCTGGCTGCATTCAAAGACATTTTATTGATTTGTTTATTTGTTGTACTGGCTAGTCTTATGTCAAGTTGACACAAGCTGTGGTCATCTGGGAAGAAGTAACCTCGATTGAGAAAATACCTTCATAAGACTAGGCTGCAGACTCCTGTCAGCAAGAACTTGTTGGCATTCACAACCCAGACACTATTGTGGATGCCAACAAGTGCTTGCTGACAGGAGACTGATATAGCTGTCTCCTTACAGGCTCTGCCAGTGCCTGACAAATACAGAAGTGGATGCTCACAGCCATCCATTTGACGGAGCACAGGGTTCCCAATGAAGGAGCTAGAGAACGGACCCAAGGAGCTGAAGGGGTTTGCAGCTCCACAGGAGGAACAACAATATGATCTAACCACTATCCCCAGAGCTGTCCTCAACCAAAGAGTACGCATAGTGGAACTCATGGCTCTAGCTGCATATGTAGCAGAGGATGACCTTGTCGGTCATCAATGGGAGGAGAGGTCCTTGGTCCTATGAAGGTTATATGCCCCAATATAGGGGACTGCCAGGGCCAGGAAGCAAGGGTGAATGGGTTGGTGAGCAGGGGGAGAGGATAGGAGGTTTTCAGAGAGGAAACCAGGAAAGAGGATAACATTTGAATTGTAAACAAAGAAAATATCCTTTTTTAAAAAAAGGCTGTTTGTGGGAAAGTCTGTGGAGCATTTTTTTAGTTAGTGACTGATGGAGGAGGGTCCAGTGCCATTTCTGGGCAGGTGGTCCTGGATTCTATAAGAAAGCAGAACAAGTCATGGGAAGCAAGCCAGTAAGAAGCAACACTCCTGCAACTCTGCAACTGCTGCTGCTTCGAGTTACCTCCTCTATTTGAGTTCCTGTCTCAACTTCCTTTAATAATGAACAATGATGTGGAAGTAAAATCAAAATATACCCTTCCTCCCAAAATTGTTTTTGATCATGGTGTTTCATCATAGCAATACTAACTCCAATTAAGACAGTTGTAGATCTAGAAGGTGAACATTCTGGACTATTACTGCTCAGTAGAACTTCCTAAGACACTAAAAATTTTATATATATGTGTCTCAGTTGGAAAAATGCTTGCTATGCAAACATAAGCACCTGAGTTTGAACCACAGAATCAAAGCTGGGCACTGTTACACATAAACCCATGTGCTTGGGGTTGGGAGGTATGGGGTGGGCAAATCCCTGGAACTAGTTAGCTAGCCCACCTAGCTGAACTAATGGTTCAGTGAGAAACTCTTTCCCACAAAATAAGGTGGAGATTGATTAACAAAGACATCTGATGTCAACCTCCAGCCTCTATGCATAGACCCATGGATGTGTTTATGGAACATACAAACACAGAAAAAGACAAATATTTTATATCTACAATAGCTACTCATCTGTGGATTAAGCACTGGAAACATAGTATAATGGAGAAACTACTTTTAAAATTGTATTAGATTAGTACCATTGACAAATTATTTTCCCTGAAAATAAGCAATTATTAAAATGTGAATTAACCATCGTGTATTAATAGATACCATTTTCATTATGAAATGACAAGTTAACTCCATTTCATTTAAGGGCTTTCATTTTCTTCATAGTATAAATTACTATTTTACAATTTAAAAATAATTACAAAGGATGGTGATAGCAACATACAGATTATTTTGCTGATCAAAGGCAACATGACAGAAGAACACAACACTGAATCCAGACTTACTTGGGAGCCATAATTTGGTCTCATGACCTGACTAAAATTCCAAGTTTCTTCACAATAAGATTGTGCCATTAGTAAGGCCTGTCTTGTAAGTTACACATCCATATGCAATGTTTAGAGCAGAGCATTTCACAGTTTAAGAGCTCCACAAATGCTAACTCTTGTCCTCTTTAAAAAGACATTTGACCTGGAGTTCAGAATTATAGGCAGCTAAAATCTGTACAAATAAGGCAAACTACACACTTGATTTCTCTCTTTCAAAAGATTCAAATCACTTTAAAAGCAAGTAATTTTTGTGGGAGTTGAAGGAAGTTTGATGTTTATTAATGTCAAGTGGCTTCCTATCGAAAGGGTCGCTGTGGCGATTGTTAGACTAAAGACCTTGTCAGGGAAATTGACCCACATCTGGTTGAATAGAAGCCCTCCAACAAAAGCCTTCACCTAGGAACCACAGCACATTGCTCTCCTTTCTTTTAAGCTGAGAATGCCCTGACTTGGCCTTAGTCAGCACAAGCTAGAATATGCAGAGACAGGACAGAAATGTTCATAGCTTGGGTTCTTTAAGACATATGACAGAAAAATGCTTATTTATTTGGAATATATTTTATCCACTTACAGTGGGTAGATTTTAACAAAATATAATGTTGTAAGCATATGAATATGGTATAATGAAGTCCATTATGTATGCTGACAAATTTTAAAGCTGATTTTGCCATAATTTGAACTTCATCAGTACTTTGCTATAATGTTCAAAATTGACTCAAATAGCCATTCTTGATTTTATCCCATATGTTATGAAGTAACAGAATTGGGGAATATAATTTTGAAATGCTTTTGTTTTCTTTTGGTTTTGTTCTCTTAGTTTTTCCATTGCTCTCAAGAACTGTTTTCCTCAGAGAACAAACAGGGTGTCCTGGAAGTTTACAGAGGTAGATATCACTAGAAACAGCTAGGAATTCAAGGGCAGGAATTGGATTGGTAGGGTCATATTTTGTAACTATGAAGTAGTTTCCCCCAGTGTTTATCTCTTGGACAAAATTAGTTCTATTCCATAGACCTTAGGATAAAATTAGCTATTACATACCAAGCTTCAACCACTTTGCTCTTAGTGCCTACATGTTTTCCTTCCCCACTCCATTTCAACCCCAGGATTTCTCTGACTCTTTCCAAGACCGACGTACTTTGATTTACTATTTCCTAAAGAACTCTTGACTATATGTTCTATGTCAGATAATACAGAACCCTTTGTATTCATCCTTGACATACATGTTTTGTTCTTGTAGTTGAATTTAGATATTATATGATGGAGTCTAGCCTCTATAACCCTTTTTTTTCTGGATCATTTCTTCCAAATCCCCCAACTCTGTCTTAGAAAGTGTAGCAAAGTGTGCAAGAACAGTGTTTAAAAGGATGGTATGTGGAGGCTAATTCCACAGGATGGGTAGGATAGGAAACACTGTAATACCAAAAGTTAATTACTTTTGCAGTTGTGTTACTGTGAAATTTCTCTGAATTGTTTAATTTTTTAAGTATAATATGTGTAAGGTGAAGACAACCCAAATTGGAAGATGCCTTTATAAACCTCAAAATGTGGGCCTACAGATGCTTTGGAAATGTCTGGGCTCCTTGGCACAGCCTTGGACAAGTACAGCGACCACTCAAGTCCCAGCCCCTGACTCACTCTAGCCTAGGAGTCTAGCAACACTCATGTCCTATAGCTTGTACCCAGTTCTCGTGGCTGGGTCCCTGTCTGTCTTTCTGTGAGATTTACCTCATCTTATACCCAGGTACCTAAAACTCAGTGCCCACATATGCTCCTAAATTCTTTGCTGACTGTGATATCTTTCTTTCAGCCACAGTCTTACAGCTTTCTGACAACTGTAACCACTTTCTAGTAGTTTAGATAACGATACTGTTGTCTTACCATGGCAACCCTTTTAGTGAGGTCCTGGTCCAAAGCTATGTCACATCTGTGCCTCTGTGAAAAGACTATGAAGCTGTAAGTAGCAGCTGTTAAATGTCCAATCATGAGCTAGGACCCAGGGCACAATAACAAATAAGGGTGCCTGAGATTCACTTGGAAGTAGAACATGCACACAGCAAGCATGGGGCCCTGGATTCAACCCATGGTGCCAATAAAAACAGTGATAGTATTAATAATAAGGAATTGTGTGTCAAAGCCAAGGTTTTCTGTCTGCAGCCTGAGGGTCATTAAAGAGCCTGGTAAACGACACATACACTTGGCCTTTCAACCAAGGGCCTGTGCTGGATTTTGAGAATTTTGGGTATGTTCATCTGTCTATTTAGTCTATTTCTTGAGAGTACAGCACATGCTGCTTAATAAAAACAACTCAGTGATAATCATTGAGATTGGAGCTTTTTCTGACTTCTTGGGAGACCATTTTACTGTTAAATGAGGACACTGTCATTTCTCTTTCCTTTCATCTGTCACTCTTTAAAGAAAATGCTCATAACAGTAGACTTGTGTTACACGATTAAAATGTTGTAAGTCATTTGATATATTGTTCCCAGATGGGAGATGGAGAAGAGCATATTTGCCCACAAATCAGCTTGCAAAACTTAGCAAACAAGAGGGTGGGAGAGTGGTGGTGTGCCAGCTCTCTGGATGCGTTTACACAGCTCAATTGCTTGCACAGCATTTCTGTCTCTCATTTATTTTTATATTGTCTTAAAAGGGATAGATAAATGACTCTTAGTGTCTGACTTAAGATGTGGTAGGGAGGGTCTGGTAGGAAAGGTCAAGTGAGTGAGTGACTTCCTGGAGGTACAGGTTAGTTGGTGACAATCCCATCCAGGGGTTAATGGGAGTGGGATGGGTGGGCATATGAGCATATTCATGAATCTTTCTCTGAACTACTTATTTTTTCCTCTGTCCATTCCATGGGCTAACAGGTCTAGCCAGTCCTTTCAGTCCAAAGCCCACAATGCATGCATCTATCTGAGAAGGGTGGCTATACCCAGGGAAGGGCTTACACAGAGACTTGGAGTCTATACTTGATATTACAAATATCAATACTGAGTTCCTGGATGAGTTCAGGAACTTAGACCTCTTACCTTCCCATACAGAAAAACTGTGCCAAATGCCTCTCCACTGAGGCTATACACTGAGAAGACTCAACAAGGGCCTGGTGGGGTTGTTCCAGGTGGGCACAATGACTCTGCCTTGGGCCTGCCATTGACATCAACACATTGACTCTTGGGATATGAGCTCCATGGGCACTTAGTTCACATAGTCCCTCTGTCTCTGGAGGCCACAGGGGTGGGGATGTAGGAGAAAAGGAATAGAAATAGGTTTAGCTATGACCACAGAAGACAGAATCTGTAAAACAAATGGCTAGGTTTTTCATAGGGAGTAATCCAAATCAAAGATTGGCAGGATAACTATGGGTATAATAAACAGAAGTTATGACAAATGGTTTCTTTGCTGATTGATCACTTGAATTCAGAGACTCAGGAATAAACAATAAACAAATTGATTACTGACAGTGCGTATCTTGATGTCTGGTGAAAGCAGTGTCTTTGCTCACAATGAGTGCCAGTGGCTCTTTACACCGTTATCTTCATTTTTGTTTTTTTTGCTGTTTGTCAAGGTAGAAAGTAGACAATAAACACAGGAGCTACCAGGCAGACCTTGACTGCTGTCCTTCTGCTCCTAGATCCACTGTCAATAACAATCAGGTACCACTCAATGAGGTTTTAGTTAATCATAGACTCCATACATTGACAATTTTATAAGATGGTAATGTAGCTGGGAAGGACTTGTAATGTAACAGTGATGTAGTCACTAGGGCTATAGCAGCTCACTATTCGCATGCTTGTAGAAGGGCTGGTGTGAACAAACTGCCACATTTTCACTCATCCAAGGTCATATGGATGCTCATTAACTATTTATAGTACATGTTTGATAATTGTAGTAGAGGACAACATTATAGACTTATGTGTTAGTTATACTACCCTTCTAATCATCACTTTAGAATGTATTCATGTGTGTGTACATGCATGCACATTGGTCTTTGAAATGATAGGAAATAAAACCTCAGGAACTGGTACATTCTGAAGAACTTATCAAATCCTTCATATCGATCATACATATGTCCATGACTCCTTTTAAAAGCCAGTAAATGCCTTGAAAGTTTTTATTACATTTTATGTCTGCTACACCAGCAGCAGCCACATGGGGAGATTGACTGAGACTATCTAAGTTTGTTGAAGCGTATCCTATAATGTTCCCCAAATGACAGGATCAGCTAGTGGTACATTTCTCAGAACACATCTCCAACATGAAGTGACACATGACAGCATTTCCTTTGCCTGCTTCCCAGGAAAAGACGGAATCCCATGTGGTTCTGAATCTCCTGCAGTGCCGAATCTCGTGTGGAAACCAGCCAGGAGGTCCCTGACATCCTGTGCAGAGAAATAAACCACAAATCAACAGCAGGGGATTTGCATTCAAGGAAGAAGATTCTCAGAATAGTTCCTAGTTCCATGGTGGAACCAAGTAGGTCAAAGTCACACGATTTCATTCCTCCTGGTCTCTGAAGGAAGGAGAAGGAAAAAGGACCCAAGTCAGCACATTCTGAGAGATTTACCCAATCGTCTTTATCAACCTTGCTGATGTGCATGATTCCTTCTGAAGTGTCTGAAACTCATCCCAAAACACAGCAAAGGCAGCATCAGCACTGCCCATCTTCATCTTTCAACCCACGCATTGCTATACAACCTTACAACTGTCATTCCAAACTAAGGAGTTTCTCAGGCATCAGGAGAACATGTGGATAAGCAAGTGGTTAGCTTCAGAAGTACTGAGGTGCACGGTGTCTGGTGGCTATAAGAGTCTGGAGGGATTTTCTCTCCTCTGTTCTCATCACTATAGCTCTCATGCTGGACAGGCAGCCTTCGTGGCATCTAGCAAACCCTTTGAAGGATAATTTTCTATAGCCATCTTAACTCCCATATTAGCTCTTCCAAAGCCCACATAAACCCTATGGCAAATGGCTATGGAAAGAATTGACCCTAAAGTGGTCAAAAGCCCAAGACTCACTCATACTTGCAAACACTGTGTCTGGTTACTTCAAAGCCTGATGATCCTTGTCAGTGCCACAGAATGGAGCACTAAATTCCTCCACAGTTCTGTTTCAGGGGATTAACACAAAGGTTTCCTGGAGGAAAGCTGTACTTTTATGGAAGATTATATGTATGAAAGAGAATTTGACCACAACATGCCACTTAAAGACTATAACACAAAGGCTGAGGTATTTTTAAAAATCCAGACAATATTGTGGATGCCAACAAGTGCTTGCTGACAGGAGCCTGATATAGCTGTCTCCTGATAGGCTCTGTCAATGCCTGACAAATACAGAAGTGGATGCTAACAGCCTTCCATTGGACTGAGCATAGGGTCCCCAATGGAGGAGCTAGAGAAAGGCCTGAAGGAGCTGAAGGGGTCTGAAGTCCCATAAGAGGAACAACAATATGAACCAACCAGTACTCCCAGAGCTCTCAGGGACTAAACCACCAACCAAAGAGTACACATGGTAGTACTCATGTCTCCAGATGCATATGTAGCAGAGAATGGCCATGGGGGACATCAATGAGAGGAGAGACCCTTGGTCTTGTGAATGCTCATGTCCCAGTGTAGAAGAATACCAGGACAGGGAAGCAGGGGTGAGTGCATTAGTGAGCAGGGGGAGGGAGAATGGGATAGGGGGCGTTGGGAAAGGAAAGGAGGGATAACCTTTGAAATGTAAATAAAGAAAATATCTAATAAAAGTATGATGACAGTGTGAAATTATGTTTTTATTGTGGTCTCTTTCAGAAGGATTTTATATTCATAGATTTATTTTAATTGGCAGATGTAACAGTACGTGTTTTTGTGTACATACTTTGAAATGGGTGCATCCTGGGAAAGTCTAGATCAAGCCAAGCCACACTGTGTACTTTATTTCACGTACTTATTTTCTTACAGTTGGAATTCTTAAAATCTCCTCTTAGCAGTGTTTAATAGGATGCATTGCTGTTAACTAGAGTTTCCATGGTGGTGTACAGTAGGATTCTTGAACTTATTCCTCCTGATTAAGTTGGTTGCTCATTCATCAACATTTCCCCAAAGACCCACCTCCACCCAAGCCCCAGCTAGCCCTGGTAGGCTACCACTGTACTCTGCTTCCATGTGTTTCACCTTTTAAGAGTCCATCTGTAACTGTGTAACATTTAACATATCTTTCTGTGTATTGCTAAGGTCAGTTATCCTAAAGTCCTTCAAGTCTACCTATGTGGTCAGAAATGATGAGATTTCCTTTCATTTTAAAGGCTGAATAACATCATTAGAAAAATGACAATGCATAAAAACAGACATGTTGATCAATGGGATCAAGCTGAAGACCTAGACATCAATCTACACCTGAACTTTTATAAAAAAGACACAAATACACACTGGAAAAAAAAGCCAGCATCTTCAACAAATGGTGCTAGCTCAGCTGTTCTCAATGTGGATCTCAACACCTTTGGGGATCACATATCAAATATCCTGCATATCATATATTTACATATAATCATAATAGTAGCAATAATACAGTTATGATATAATGTTATGGTTGGGGGTCACCACAGCATGAGGAACTATATTAAAGGGTCACAGAAGAAGGCTGAGAATCACTGTGTCAGTCAACTGGATAACTGCATGTAAAAGAATGCAAATAGACCCATACCTATCACCCTGAAAAAAAAACAACTCTAAATGGATCAATTACCTTAACACAAGGCCAATACTTGAATCTGAAAAACAAGAAAATGGGGAAGAATCTTGAACTCATTGGCACAGAAAGTCTTCCTTAACAGAACACACTAAGAACATAAAACTAATAAAAAGGACCTCAAAAAACTGAAAAATTTCTGTATAATAGAGGGCATCATCATTTGAACAAAGTGACAGACTTAGAATGGGAAAAGATGATTGCCAGCTACACATCCTATAAGTGGCTAAAGGCCTCAAAAAACTGGACATCCAGAAAACAACTCAAATATGGAGTACAGATCTAAACAGGATATTCTCAAAAGAGGAAATACAAATGACTAAGAAACACTGAAGGAAATGCTCAACATTCTTAGTCATCAGGGAAATGTGAATCAAAACTACTTTGAGATGTCATCTTACTCCATTCAGAATGGCTGGATATACCTGAAAGGAACTGGAAGGGTGTGTTGAGATCTCTTCACTATTCAGTGTAGCAATAGATAGTCAAAAACTAGCCAGGGGCCATAGTATATCCATAATTAGATAGGACCATGCTTCTTAGTGGCCTGGGGCTCGGGGGCAGGCCTCACAGTTTGTTTTCCTCTCTTCTATCTTGATGAAAATTAAGGGAGAATGACAGTAGTGGATTTCACACATAAAATGTTCTGCTAATGGCTGGACAACAGTGTTAAGTTGCACTTAATTTACTGAATTGTGCTCTTCAATATGGTTAAAAGTGTAAAACTTTGTTATATGTATCTGTGACAACTTTTCAAACTCTGCATGCAGAAAAGGACCATCTCAGATAATGTAGAGGGAAGATTTGAAGACAGAAGCTGGAGAGCACTGAATGTTCTTCAGGATTTGCAAGAAACAAGAGAGTGCTCACCCTGGAACCACTTACCCTGGTAGTGACACAAACTGTTAAAATATAAATGGTGCTATCTCCCTTTTTGACTTTGCCATCACAGGGCTGGCTAGTAAAATCAGTATCAGAATCAGGGCCAAGCACAAAGAAGAGAGACTCATATCCTGGGCTTTCTAGATTTTAAAAACAAAGAGAAATCTGGAGTGTTTCCCTCAGCACAAAGAAACTACGAGTGTTCTGTGCACAGCCACCACTGTGACAACCCTCATCCCCTCACTGATCTCCAATTTATTCCCAGTCTGCTCATAAGGTAACTAACAAATGTTAAACCAATATTACATTCGCAGGAAAAACTTTGCTTTTGAGTATGTTGGTTTATCGTTTTCTGTATATGATGGCCTAGAAAATGTGCAAGCTTTTCCTTTAGATTTTGAGGTATGACTTTTCGTTGAATCTCTCTGTCTGATTTAGCATCGCAGCACTAAACTATGAAATGTTTCCAGCTCCCCTGTCCCCTTCTACATCATGAGGCAGCTCTGTCCTTTTCTCTGCCTTTGGTACCTTATAGTATTTGCCTATTTAACACTCCATGTCTACTATTTTCTGTATAAATCCACTGAGAACAGTGGGTTTAATCTCTTTTATTATTTGAGACTAATAAACATGTTGCTTTCT
The DNA here is from genome assembly GCF_978045245.1 of Mus caroli. Lineage (NCBI taxonomy): Eukaryota > Metazoa > Chordata > Mammalia > Rodentia > Muridae > Mus > Mus caroli. Next base: position 78,726,878 of record NW_028227258.1, on the reverse strand, counting down.
TAAAAACACTTTATTAGTTCATCTCTTTAAAGAAATTTGCTTAATTTGGCACAGTTATTTGGCTTAAATATGTTGATATTATCTTGTGATTTTTCTTTAATGTCCGTAGGATATGTAGTGATTCTCCTGTCCAGTGTGATTTAAAAGCTCAGTACCGTTGAGATTTTGAATCTAATAATTCTTTGTTTTGGAAGATGTTCTCTGTATTGTAGTATATTTAATACTGTGCTCAGTCTATGATCACTTTACATCTAGAAGTATGTTTTCAGACAATACCAAATAGTCTCTGGAGAAGATGATACCAGCCTGAGGAATAGTTTACTTCAAGGATTTCATACTTTGGTCTTACTGATTCATTTATTTATATGATATTTACATATCCATACTTTTTGATTTTATGTATTCCTTTACATATTCTTTACTTTCATGTATCAGGGATTTATTTACTTATCTTCATTGACTTAATATTCTATTACTAATTGCATATTCAGTATTATGTCATTCACTCTTGATGCTGCCTCTAATACCCTTTGTGTTTTCCTTATTCATTTTAATCATATTCAAGTTATTTTATATTTTTTCCCTTTTGACTGATTCTTAGATTGTTCTAAAGCAAGCTCCATATTTTCTAAATATTTGTCAGATGTAGTTTTGGTAATGGCTTCTGGTATAAACTTATATTGGCATTCTTTAGATGATTTAAGTTTTTGAGGTTATTAATAATATTTGTTTGGGGTTTTCAAAATACCAATGTATTTGAAATACATTGTATTTGAAATAGCCTGTAGTGATTTAGAAGATTCATGGACAACTCTGATTAGCCACTCGAAAGAGTGCTCCTCATGCCTGCTGCTGGTGTTTATGTTAGATGGTTTTTGACTCTGGGAGGAAACATTGATAGTGCAGAGGGAAATATTCATTTAGTTTACACATGTATACTTATACACAAACCTATGTATATTTTAGATACATAATTAATAGTATGGCTCCATATGAATTTTTAGACATCCTGCTATTTTATCTCCCTAATTTTATTGCACTTTATGTATTTTTCTGTTACTTTTAAACTCTTTGTTGTCTATGCTGTTATATTTTAAGTGAGTTTCTTTTTTTTAATTAGGTATTTATTTCATTTACATTTCCAATGCTATCTCAAAAGTCCCCCACCCACAACCCCACCCACTCCCCCACCCACCCAATCCCACTTCTTGGCCCTGGCATTCCCCTGTAATGAGGCAGATAAAGTTCGCACGACCAATGGGTCTCTCTTTCCACTTATGGCCAACTAGGCCATCTTTTGATACATATGCAGCTAGAGACAAGAGCTCCGGGGTACTGGTTAGTTCATATTGTTGTTCCACCTATACGGTTGCAGATCCCTTTAGCTCCTTGGTTATTTTCTCTAGCTTCTCCACTGGGGGCCCTGTGATCCATCCAATAGCTGACTGTGAGCATCCACTTCTGTGTTTTCTAGGCCCCGGCATAGCCTCACAAGAGACAGCTATATCTGGGTCCTTTCAGCAAAATCTTGCTAGTGTATGCAATGGTGTCAGTGTTTGGAGGCTGATTATGGGATGGATCCCTGGATATGGCAGTCTCTAGATGGTCCATCCTTTCGTCTCAGCTCCAAACTGTGTCTCTGTAACTCCTTCCATGGGTGTTTTGTTCCCAATTCTAAGAAGGGGCAAGGTGTTCACACTTTGGTCTTCATTCTTCTTGAGTTTCATGTGTTTAGCAAATTGTATCTTATATCCTGGGAATTCTAAGTTTCTGGGCTAATATCCACTTATCAGTGAATACATATTGTGTGAGTTCCTTTGTGATTGGGTTACCTCACTCAGGATGATGCCCTCCAGGTCCAGCCATTTGCCTAAGAATTTCATAAATTCATTCTTTTTAATAGCTGAGTAGTACTCCATTGTGTAAATGTACCACATTTTCTGTATCCATTCCTCTGTTGAGGGACATCTGGGATCTTTTGGTAGTACTATGTCCAGTTTTCTGAGGAACTGCCAGATTGATTTCCAGAGTGGTTGTACAAGTTTGCAATCCCACCAACAATGGAGGAGTGTTCCTCTTTCACCACATCCTCGCCAGCATCTGCTGTCACCTGAATTTTTGATCTTAGCCATTCTGATTGGTGTGACATGGAATCTCAGGGTCGTTTTGATTTGCATTTCCCTGATGATTAAGGATGTTGAACATTTTTTCAGGTGCTTCTTAGCCATTCGGTATTAACTCAAACAAGTCAATGGCCTTTCTGTACACAAAGGATAAAGAGGCTGAGAAAGTAATTAGGGAAACAACACCCTTCTCAATAGTCAGAAATAATATAAAATACCTTGGCATGACTCTAACTAAGGAAGTGAGAGATCTGTATGATAAGAACTTCAAGTCTCTGAAGAAAGAAATTAAAGAAGATCTCAGAAGATGGAAAGATCTCCCATGCTCATGGATTGGCAGGATCAATATAGTAAAAATGGCTATCTTGCCAAAAGCAATCTACAGATTCAATGAAATCTCCATCAAAATTCCAACTCAATTCTTCAACGAATTAGAAAGGGCGATCTGCAAATTCATTTGGAATAACAAAAAACCTAGGATAGCAAAAATTCTTCTCAAGGATAAAAGAACCTCTGGTGGAATCACCATGCCTGACCTAAAGCTGTACTGCAGAGCAATTGTGATAAAAACTGCATGGTACTGGTATAGTGACAGACAAGTAGACCAATGGAATAGAATTGAAGACCCAGAAAAGAACCCACACACCTATGGTCACTTGATCTTCGACAAGGGTAGCAAAAACCATCCAGTGGAAAAAAGACAGCATTTTCAACAAATGTTGGTGGCACAACTGGCGGTTATCATGTAGAAGAATGCAAATTGATCCATTCCTATCTCCTTGTACTAAGGTCAAATCTAAGTGGACTAAGGAACTCCACATAAAACCAGAGACACTGAAACTTATAGAGGAAAAAGTAGGGAAAAGCCTCGAAGATATGGGTACAGGGGAAAACTTCCTGAATAAAATAGCAATGGCTTGTGCTGTAAGATTGAGAATCGACAAATGGGACCTCATAAGATTGCAAATCACAAAGGAACTCACACAATATGTATTCACTGATAAGTGGATATTAGCTCAGAAACTTAGAATTCCCAAGATATAAGATACAATTTGCTAAACACATGAAACTCAAGAAGAATGAAGACCAAAGTGTGAACACTTTGCCCCTTCTTAGAATTGGGAACAAAACACCCATGGAAGGAGTTACAGAGACACAGTTTGGAGCTGAGACGAAAGGATGGACCATCTAGAGACTGCCATATCCAGGGATCCATCCCATAATCAGCCTCCAAACACTGACACCATTGCATACACTAGCAAGATTTTGCTGAAAGGACCCAGATATAGCTGTCTCTCGTGTGGCTATGCCAAGGCCTAGCAAACACAGAAGTGGATGCTCACAGTCAGCTATTGGATGGATCACAGGGCCCCCAGTGGAGGAGCTAGAGAAATTACCCAAGGAGCTAAAGGGATCTGCAACCATATAGGTGGAACAACAATATGAACTACCCAGTACCCCCCCCCCAGAGCTCTTGTCTCTAGCTGCATATGTAGCAGAAGTTGGCCTAGTTGGCCATCAGTGGAAAGAGAGGCCCATTGGTCGTGCAAACTTTGTCTGCCTCAGTACAGGCGAATGCCAGGGTCAAGAAGTGGGATTGGGTGGGTGGGGAAGTGGGTGGGGTTGTGGGTGGGGGACTTTTGAGATAGCATTGGAAATGTAAATGAAATAATAACCCAATTAAAAAAATTTAAAAGAAAAAAATTGCAAAGCTTTTGCAAGGCAAAAGACACCGTCAATAAGACAAAAAGGTCACCAACAGATTGGGAAAGGATCTTTACCTATCCTAAATCAGATAGAGGACTAATATCCAATATATATAAAGAACTCTAGAAGGTGGACTCCAGAAAATCAAATAACCCCATTAAAAACTGGGACTCATAGCTAAAGTAAGAATTCTCACCTGAGGAATACCGAATGGCTGAGAAGCACCTTAGGTGACTTTCTTATACACAACATGTAGTCAGGTTATGTGAATTTATTTGTTCTGTTTGAAAGAAAGTCTAGGTATTTGTGCTTTGTAATTGTAGTTTTGTGGAACATTGTCCCACACAATAAATCTGTTCTTCCTGTTATGATGTACAGTAGAATTATATTTACTTATTTTGCTTTTTGCTGGCATGTTTGGCATCTAAGCTATGAATGCATAGCTCAGGACTCAGGCACATATTTTATTAGAATTTATGTGTTGGAATTCTCCTTTATGGATTTCTATGACGTTGACTTCCTCTTGACTTTTCATCTTCTATGTTTCTATAAATTTGGCTTTAAAAAAAATCAGTTACTGAGGTACTGCAATGTTCTTACTCAATGACAGATTGCTGGGGCATTCTGTACTTGTTGAGGTTGGATCTTTTGCTATGTATTATAATTCTAAAGATTGTGCCCCAAGGCCTGGCTGCTCCCCAGGAGGGAGAAAATCTGCACATATACAAGTGATGCTATGTAGCCTTGCCCCCAGGTTATCCCTCATTGGTGAATAAAGATGACTATAGCCTAAGCTGGGCAGAATTGAAATAGGCAGGGTTTGAGTTTCTGGGCTTGGGGTCTGAGGACAGACCACAAGGAGAGAGGAAAGAGTACACACCATGGAGCAAGGGATTCTAAGAACTTGCCATGTGAGTTGGCCAACAGGAGTAAGAGCAACTTGAGTTGTGACTTAACAACTCAGGGTTATTGATAGGGAAGTAGACATAATAGCATAGAGGGGTAGAGATCTGTCCAGCTTTACTGCTGATTATGGTTTATTATAAATATAAAAGTTGTGTGTGTTTTATCTGGGAACTGAATGATCAGAGGAGGGGAGAAACCCCTGGTAGAGATTAAATATCAACTACAACACATACTCACTGAACAGTGAAAAACCAAAACCTAACATTTCTTAAAGAATTGAGTAAAACAACAACAAAAATACAGCAATTAAGAAGCCAAATAGTTTTACAGATGTACATGGAAACATTCATAACTCAAGTTAGGAAAAAACCACTAAGGTCAGGAGGGGAAACACCAGAACCCAAACTGTGTTCTAAGATTGGACTTTTCTACCCCATTAATTGAGCAGAAGTGGTGGTCTGCTGGCTCCACCATGCACCAAGTGTTGCTGCTGACAAGATGCAAAAGGGGATTATGGCTCTAACAGCCAGCACAGGGAAGATCAAGATTATTTCTCCCTCTGGGCTCAAGTATTCAGTCCGGATAGCCGATTGCACCACAAGGGCGCCATCACTTCTCCCATAAAGCAGATATGCACTAGCAAGCAGGGGTATGGAGAGGGGTATACACCAGCAAGCAGGGGTATGGAGAGGGGTATACACCAGCAAGCAGGGGTATGGAGAGGGGTATACACCAGCAAGCAGGGGTATGGAGAGGGGTATACACCAGCAAGCAGTGGTACGAAGAGTCAGGCCCCTCCATTGTCTGTCACAAATGTGTCTAGATCAATGGTTTTCAACCTTCCTAGTGCTGTGACCCTTTAATACTATTTCTCATGTTGTGGTGACCTCCAGCCTTAAAATTATTTTCTTTACCACCTCATGGCTTTCACCTAGCTACTGTAATGAATCATAATGTAAATATTTTTTACAAACTGAGGTTTGCCAAAGGGGGTCTCAACCCACAGGTAGAGAACCGTTGTTCTAGATAGCCTGAACAGCTTGCAGCCATGTGTTGGACAAGTTGGGCTTTTTATTCTTTAAGGCAGTAAGAGTGGATTTTCTAGATCAAGTTGAGCTCTCATCTTGAAAAAAACTAGAGTTCATTATCAGGTTTTAAAAGAAGAAAAAAAAAAGAGAGAGAGAGAGAGAAATCTGTGACTGTCTTGTAAGGATAAGCCGTGGAGTTTGTTTGCTCTCATGTGCATGCTCAGAATGCTTCTTTCCTTTAGCTGTTCATCTCTTGCTTCTTTCTTCTTTCTTTCCATCACCAGACAACACTGGATTGTTGTTGGAACTAACCATCTTCCTGTTTCAACTCCTTGAATTTCTGGCATTATGGTCAAAATCCACAATACCTAACTTCCTTACATGTTATTTGAAAGACAATTGTTAAAAAGAAAGATCCTCTTCCACTAAACATAACCCAGAATTCCATTTCTCTGACTTTGATTCTTCTAATATTAACACACACTACCTTACACTCATCCATCACCAATGACTTTTATGTTTACTTCTTGCAGACGTGCAAGGTATTTTGGAAATCTCTTTCAGCTTATTTATATCATGTGACCTAGTATTGTGATAAAATATGAATATTGTGTAGTAGTAACATTTTTTTCACATCTTACTAGTCTACGAAGTACTTGCAAGATTCTCTCATTTACCAGTTTCACTAGGAGAAGAGCTTCGTTATTTATTCCCCAGGCTTACACATCTCCTAAGGATACCCTTGCTATGCCATTAACTAAATTGGAAAATAGCTTATATGGAAATTTGTCAAAGCAGTTTGGTTTCATACTTCAGTTACTTTGAGCCTCATTTAATTCTGGTGATTTATTTGACGATGAATATTTATTGTGTATGCAGTAGATGCCAGACAGTGTTCTCAGTATATGATCTTATTTAGTTCTCCAACAATCCTATAAGTCATCCTTATTCCTGTTTACAGATATGAATTTGTTTAGGAACATCATGGGTACCAACCACCATTTTCTTAATGCCTCTAACTTTATTTTTTTCAACTTTGGAAAAATATGTGTTATCTTTCTCAATAAGTATTTAAGATGTAATACTAATTGAGTCATTACTCAAACTGTTTCCATAAAAATAAAACAAGTTCACTTTTGGAAAAGGGAATTTTAAAAATCAAGAGACATGGGTAGCTGTCAGCCAAAACATTAGAAACACTGATGTTACAAGCAGGGAAAGACTAGAATATTGTGGGACAAATATAATGCTCTATTACCCACAGATCCTCAGGGTTTATATCAATGCTTCAATAAAACAGGCAGGTTTCATTTCTTTTCTCCTTTCAGATGTTTCTGGTTCTATTGAGTTTCTCCACACATCTCATTTCTTTCTTTCTTTCCTTATTTTGGATCATCTTCCTGTTGTTTCTATCATTCAGCTTGAAGCCTCCTCTTGGATCTCATGCACTCTTAAAATGTATTTTAAAGAAAAGCTTTCTTTATCCCCTCCTTCTGACATTGTCTCTTTATAAATGACTTTATTTTTCCATTCTTCTCTCTGCATCTGCTTGGCCAGTTTTGATTTGTCTTCACTGATTCTGTTTTTAATTACAAGCTTCCTTTTGTAGTGCGTTTTTCTATGTTTGTGCTCATAGTTTCCCCCTGTCTCTTCCTGAGTTATTTTTTTCTTTCTATAATTGACTGGCAGTTGATTTAACAGCTCAAGTATTTATGATTTCTCCTACAGGGCACTCCCCCTCTCCTTCTTCCTGAAGCTTTCCCCTCAGTGCTCAGTTTGGCATAACACTAAGTCAAAAGACATAGATCCCATCGCCTTTCCATGATGTCATTTCCTGCTTTTAGAAGCTCATGAAATCATCAATTTGACTTTTTGACTATAATTCTTCTCTTTAGTTGAGATTAAAAAATGACAACTATAGCCAGAATGTGCCTGCATAAATCACAGCAATTGAATACTTGGAACAAAGGTATATCAGTGTTAGGACTGTTGTGAGTGAGAGCTTTTACTGATGTGAGCCAGGTATCTGTGTGATCAGAGGTACCAGGAAAATAGTCCTGTCATTATTGGTGTGAGAGATGAACAAGTTTCTTTGTTTCTTCATTGTAAATCATTAAACACAAAGATTGGTATTGAGAAGCATGGTTATTTGATAAATATATTGAGAAACATGAGATTAGGGTCTCAGTGCCTTCCTTTGAAGATAAATTTTCAGCGTAACTTGCATTGGTTTGGTTCTTATTTTCCCAAAGATTTTGAAATTAGTCAGGCGGTATTGTTTATAACCAGAAGCAAAAAACCTGAAGATCTATATCTATAACTATACCCAACTTATACTTAATGTAATCAGGCATATAAGTAATATCAGTGACCCAACTGTGTTAGTCAACTTTCCATCATGGTGATAGAATACCTGAGTTACAGTTTATAAGGATGAAAGGCTTATTTTGGCTCAGGGATGTGGAGATTCTAGTGTGTGTAGAGTTGACCTTATTGCTGTGGACTCATGGTGCCATGTATATTATGGAAGGAGAGAGTAGAAAACAAAGATGCTTGCCTAGTGTAGCCAAGAAAGGAGAGAGGAAGGCTGAGATCCCGTTATCCCTGAGGGCCTAAGCCCCAGTCACGTGACATTGCCCATATGGCTATATACATCTTAAAGGTTCCACCATATCCCTAAGTGCCAGGGTCCAGTGGCCAAGTCCTTCACACATAGACCTTTTAGGGACACTTCAGACCTAAATTACAGTATGGAGCTAATTGCAATGGTATCAGACCCAGGCCTTTACTGTGCATCTGCTGACCCCCAGGTGCTCTTAACACCCATCTTCTTGCTGCTATGTCTACTCCTCTTTTCCTCCCATTCAAGGTTTCTATTTTTCTCTCCTTTGGAATAGCTGACAGTTTTCACGAGGATGATGAGAGGTAAGTGAGAAAGAAAGTGGTCACTATTTCTACATGTTCTCATGAAGTTCACTATGTGCCAACCTCATCAAATAATAACACAATGACACAGAGAGCCATTTCTGAAGCATTCATAAACTCTTGACACAATGACAGGCAAGTTAAGGTAGATATTATGGTGACTGCTACTCTAGTGCAAAGTTTAGTGAAGAAGACTAAGAAGGCCACAGAGAAAGGAGGTTGAGAGTCAACCATTGGACTGAGCATGGATGCCCAATGGAGGAGTTAGAGAAAGGACCAAAGGAGCTGAAGGAGTTTGCAGCCCCATAGGAAGAACAACAATATCAACCAACCAATCCCCCCAGAGCTCCCAGGGACTAAACCACAAACCCAAGAGTACACATGGATTGACCCATAGCTCCTGCCGCATATGTAGCAGAGGATGGCCTTGTAGGGCATCAATGGGAGAAGAGTAAGAAGAAGAAAGGAGGCTGAGAAATGGGCCACATTTATACCTCCTTGGCCATGTGCTACCAGTGGCAGAGATGACCCTCTTTATGTTCTGGGGTGCTTAGGAGTAAAACTGCTTCTCTGTAAAGGGAACAAAACCCAAACATTCTCAAAAGCACCCTTTCTGGTATGAGTATCTTGCAGCTCTTGCAACATATCAATCTCCTGTTAGCATCCCTACTTTCTGAAAGCCTCCGGGGAGGTGAGACCCTGTGCTCTCATAAAATACTACAGTCCATTTCCCATTTGCTTGTGCAGCTCTGCTGTTTTTGCTCCAGTTGAAGCAAGGTAGGGTCCTGCCATAGACTATGACACAACCAATCATCCTACATGTCTTCCACTTGCAAAACTGTGAGATTTTATCAGCAGTCACTGAAGTTTCAGTCATGTACCCTGCTAACCCTTGACAGGGTGCATGTGAGAATGAGTGTTGGAAGTGGCTAGGCATGGAGAAACAAGCAACCTAGGAAATACTCTCGAAGACTACTAAATCCCTTAAATAGATTGATCAATTTATAGGTAGGTAGGTGATAGATAGATAGATAGATAGATAGATAGATAGATAGATAGATAGAACAAAGAGCTCCATTGCACTGCTTAAGAGGAGGGGCCAAAGGGCTGGTAGAGTCTCAGGTCTGTGGTCAACATTCTTGGTCCAACCTAAGCTGATGAAAACTGCCAATGGACTATATAGTTCTAAAGCTATCTGAAAAAAACAGATCTGATGTGAACATGGATCTTATTCTGTTTTTCTATCATCCATCACTTTTCAGAGTTGATCCTGGGACACAGGGATGCCAGATGAAGTTCAGCATCTGAAGCAAAGAGCCACTGCTTTGAATGGCTAACAACAATATATCTTGAGAAATCTTACTTTTTCCCTATCCTATGTATCCTAGGAAATGGCTAAGTGAATTGTGTTTTCCATAGCCAGTAATACTGTTCCAGTGATGCTGTTCAAAAAAATACCACTAATGAAGAAAAAAATATTGTGAATGCTATTGTGAGTACACTGGACTCTAAGCAATGAAGACATTTTATTCATATAAATTAAAGCAGAATGGAAGTGGGCTGCTTTTAATTCACATTGTCCATGAAATCGCAGGACTGCGTTCGTCTCAATTTTTCATGCTCATTGTCTCCATTTTAAAATGGTCAGTTTCAATTGCCTGTTATTGGCTCAAGTTGTTCAATTTGTGACCAACAATTAAGCAAGTGAACTTAAATGTCATTATTTAGCATGTGGTCTAAAATGTCATTTAGAAAAGCCAGCTGTCTTCAGAGAATATCTAACTTTTTCCCCTAAACGTCAGATGGGGCTGTCTTTGATAATAAAGACTGTTGTGCTTAGGAATTGGAAAAGATTGTTTGGAGGTATGAGAAAAACTAAACTTGAAAGGACCCAATACCACAAAGTCATTTAAATTAAGGCGTGAATTTATATCGGTTATTTGCAGAATCAGCTTGTCAGTCAGAGGAAGACAACTAATGCATCAGCACGTGCTGCCAGGGACATTAGAACCCAGTACTGATCACTCCTAAACTACCTCCTAAACCCCACACACTTGAGAATGGCTAAAAAAGTATGTCAGAAATAGCTTACTTTTAGAGTTGAAACCCTTTGTTTCCAACCACTAAACTCAAGTAAAATCAAGACTTTACATGAGAATCTCTCAGCTTTGAAATGAGCACAATAGTATTCTGTCCCCCACACCCAAGAGCAGGTGACTATGGAGGAAATCCTGGCCATCAGCAAACTTTCAGTGTCACTCAGGTCGGGATTATGCATATATGCTTTCTGTTTGTCCCTTGGATTGTACATGTCAACAACATTATTGACGGCTGCTTAGAGTTGACTTTAAGCAGGATTTACTCATGATGGTCTTTTGTGGAAAAGGTTATTATTACCGCTACAAGACTCAATTAACAAGAATTTAATTTACAAAATATTTCCTAAAGAAAACCAATTTTACTCCTTGACAAAGAACATACAAAGTAGTGTTGAATGTATACATAAGAGAAAACAAGTAAAAAATGCCAGCAGTCAGTAGGCTTATGCCAAGAATCCCATGGGCCTTTATATTAAAGGGACTTGTCAGTCCTGAAAAGGAAAGGCAACCTAAGAGACTCATCCTTTCAGCCTTATTTTTAAAATATTTCAATGGTTCTGAAAGTCAGATATTTTATTCTTAACAGCCCAAAACATTTTCAACAAGAAAATGATTTTCAGTTTTCTGAATAGGAGTCATAGGAGTGGTGTTTAAATTATGTAAAATTCCAGATTAGTAGAATGCAAATTAAAGAGGAATTATAATAAAATGGAAACAGACTGTACAAACTTAGTTTTGGAGTCACTTCCAAACTTCAGCTGCAAGGCAAGATCTAGAGTAAGTTCCAGTTACCCAGTGACTGTGTGGGCAGGGGCTGTGCATTGGATCTAGAAGGATTCAAATATCTAAGAGGCCAGGAGGCTATTTCTCACAGGATGCCATATTTAGCCTTAGGAGTTGTGTTGGTTAGTGTTTTGTTTCTTATTTTAACTTAGTACAAGCTAGGGTCATACAAATGAGGGAATCCAGCTAGGTTTAGGAAATGCCTACATCAGATTGGCCTGTAGGCAAATCTTTGGGGGAATTTTCTTGGTTAATGATTGATATGAAAGGTCACTGTCAATAAGACAAAAAGGCAACCAACAGATTGGGAAAAGATCTTTACCAATCCTAAACCCTGTAGAGGGCTAATATCCAATATATACAAAGAACTCAAGGAGTTAGACTCCAGGGAGCCAAATAACCCTATTAAAAATGGGGTACAGCCTAAACAAAGAATTCTCAACTGAGAAATACCAAATGGTTGAGAAGCACTGAAAAAAAAAAAAGGTCAACATCCTTTGTGGGGAGCGGGTGTGGCAGCAGTCGCAAGATGGCGCCCGGGACTGCAGCCAAGTCTTATGACTTGCATCTGACTTCCTCATACACCTGACAATAAGCCACGACCATCATGAGAACTGCACAGGTGCACCATGATGCAAGATCGGACCATATGACGAGTGATGATTCTGGCCAATGGACTGCTGTTACGTGGACTGGGCTGATGGGGCATGGCTGAGAGGTTATATAAGGGATTGCGATTAGGGGCAGAGAGATACACACAAGAGAGATATACACACATACACAGACAAGATATACACACACAAGAGACTATTCCTAGAGAGATCATGCATGCATGTTGAAAGATTCCTGAATAAACTGCTTTGAGAAGAACGTAGTGTCGTTGCTCTTTTCTGCTGGTCGGAATCAGAGGCAATAATCCTTAGTCATCAGGGAAATGCAAATTAAAACAACTCTGAGATTCCACCTCACACCAGTCAGAATGGCTAAGATCAAAAGCTCAGGTGACCATAGATGCTGGCAAAGATGTGGAGAAAGAGGAACACTCCTCCATTGCTAGTGTGATTGCAAGCTGGTACAACCACTCTGGAAATCAGTTTGGCAGTTCCTCAGAAAATTGGACATAGTTCTACGGGAAGATACAGCAATACCACACATGGGCATATACCCAGAACATGCTTCAACATGTAATAAGGACACATGCTCCCCTATGTTCATAGCAGTTTTATTTATAATAGCCAGAAGCTAGAAAGAACCCAGATGTCTCTCAACAGAGGAATGGATACAGAAAATGTGGTACATTTACACAATGGAGAACCACTCAGCTATTAAAAACAACGAATTTATGAAATTCTTGGGCAAATGTATCTGGAGGATATCATCCTGAGTGAGGTAATCCAATCACAAAAGAATACACATGATATGCACTCACTGATAAGTGAATATTAGCCCAGAAGCTTGGAATACCCAAGATACAATTTGCAGAACACATGAAACTCAAGAAGAAGGAAGGCCAAAGTGTAGATACTTTGATCTTTCTTAGAAGGGGGAAAAATACCCATGGAAGGAGTTACAGAGACAAAGTTCAGAGCAGAAACTGAAGGAATGACCACCCATAGACTGCCCCTCCTGGGAATCCATCACATATATAATCACCAAGCCAAGACACTATTGTGGGTACCAACAAGTGCTTGCTGACAGGAGACTAATACAGCTGTCTCCTGAGAGGCTCTGCCAGTGTCTGACAAACACAGACGTGGATGCTCATAGCTATCCATTGGACAGAGGACAGGGTCTCCAATGAAGGATCTAGAGAAAGGACCTAAGGAGCTGAAGGGGTTTGCAGCCCTTTAGGAGGAACAACAATATGAATAACCAGTACCCCCAGAGCTTCCTGGGACTAAACCACCAACCAAAGAATATACATGGTGGGACTCATGGCTCTAGCTGCATATGTAGCAGAGGATGGCCTAGTCAGTCATCAATTGGAGAAAAGGTCCTTGATCTTGTGAAGGTTCTATGCCCCAGTATAGGAGAGTGCTAGGGCCAGGAAGTGGGAGTGGGTAGGTTGGGGAGCAGGGGGAGAGAGAAGGGGATAGGGGTTTTCTAGGAGCAAAACCAGGAACCAAGATAACATTTGAAATTTAAATAAAGAAAGTATCTAACTTTAAATTTTTTTTAAAAGAAAGGTCTAGTCCACTGTAGGTGGTGACAATCCTAGGCAGGTGGGCCTGGGTGGTATACAAAAGCAAGCCAAGTGAGCCATGGAAAGCATGTTAGTAATCAATGTTACTCTATTGTCTCTGCTTCAGTTCCTGCCCTGGCTTCACTCAATGATGGATTGTCATGGGGGATGTGTAAACCCAATAAACTCTCTCCTCTGAGGTTTATTTTGGTTGTGCTATCAGACCAAAGAGGGAATGGATGAAAACAATGAACACAGTTTTAGAAGTCACTGTTGCTGTGAGAGTAAACAGTGCTGACCCTACCCCACAAGACTCTTCTAGGACTATAACCACAATCGAAATTACTTTCATAAGTAAGTATTAAACACCACTTCAATTATTTATTCTTTTTCTTATGCTTATAAGTAGGGTTTCCTAGAGGCTACATGGTATGGTATACAATGTTGAAATTAGACATGAGAATCAGATGTGAAAATCTAGCAGATATCTATTAAGCTAATCATCAAAGCATATAAAGCATATAAAGCAGTCCACTCTTCTTGGTTAGCTTATTTCAGTCTGTCAGATACAATTTTTTTAGTACTTATTATCAATAGATAGATCCAATATAAACATGTCTTTGGGTATCTCAAATTTTGTGAAGAATGCAGAATGACTCTTAGATTAACTACATTGAAATCTACTGACCTAGCAGAACGAGAATAAATTATCGAGCAGTACCTTTGTGTTCAGCTCTCACATCCTCCAAATGTTTCTATGACCTCACCTGATACTCTTTCTCTCATCTGTTTGAGTGAAGCCTTCTTCTACTTCCCCATGTCTGCCCAGCTGAAGACACTTTAGCCAAGTTCATATCACTCTTTGCTTTTATGCAAACATGTCCAAATTTAGTTATAAACGGGGAGTACCACTTATCACACTCATGCTGGCCTCTTTCTCCCCACCCTGTTCAGACTACTTTCAATGGAAGTCATCTTGCATCAAGATATCAATACACAAACACACTTTAGATCCCTTCACCCTTTCCTGGTGATCGTCATGGAGCACCTGTCCTGAAGCTGCTTCCAAACTCTACATCTCTGCTTTAATTCATTTGCATGATACTGTGTTTGCCTGAAATGAGTATTTCTGTCAATGAACCTGAAGTCTTACCTGTCTATTTGGAGAACAGAAGAAACATGTATTTACATGAGGAGCAGAAGAATCAAACCTCCCAGTCTGTTCCCTCATCAGCAAAGTATAACCTCTATGTTAGGAACAAAGCTGGATGCTCTGAGTGTAAACGACAGTTCCTTTGTCTTTAGCTAGTGCCTAGGAAAGTAGAGAGCCATAAGTCGGGGAGTGGTGGTTCAGTGTGTTTGTGTGTGGTGGTTTGAATGAGAATGCCATCCATAGATCCATTTACTTGAATACTTATTCCCCAGACAATGGAACTATTTGGGGAGGAATAACAGGTATGGTGTTGGAGAAGGTTTGTCACTGAGGATGGATGTGGGATTGAGGCTTCAAACACCACCCCCAAACCGTTTCCAGTTAGTGCTTTTGGCTTTGTGCTGTGGTTCAGAATGTAAGCTCTCAGGGACTGCCTGCCTGATGCCATGCTCTCTGTCATGAGAGCTCTAATCCTTTGAAACTCTTAACCTCAATTAAAGTCTTTCTTCTGTAAGCTGCCTGGATATGGTGTCTTATCACAGCATTAGAAAACTAACTGCTATGCGGTACAAACATGAGGACCTGAGATTGACCCCTCAGCACTAATATGACAGCCAGGCAATGTGGTAAACATCTATCACCCCAGTGCTTGGGGGAAAAGACAGGAGGCTCTTAGGGCTCTAGCCAAATCAGTGAGCCCCCACTTTCAAAAGAGATCCCCATCTCAAAAATAAAGTGAGGTCTCCGCTCCAACGAGGAAGACTTCCTCGTTTATCCAGTTCCTAATACCTACAGGTAAAGTGTCCTCAAGTTCTGAATATCTCAGCCTAATCTTTACCTGCACAGCCCCTTGTGCCCCACAGGTAGGTAGTCACTGGAAACTGAGTCCTGAGCCTACACTTCTTCAGTCCCCTTAACCCCCAGATCTGACAGGTAAGAAGTCCCCAAACCATCAGCCCCACATCCACACTTTGACTCATACAACTAGCCCTAGATGCACAAATCCCAGTGCAAAAACAAAAACCACATAAACATCCTAGACATTAGTCTTCCTCAAAAATTACAAACCCCATAATAATGCACCCATAGACCCAGAGAAGCTAAGTAACAAGGAGGGCTCAAGGAGGGGTGTGCAAATCTCATTGTGTAGGAAAATAGAATAGACATCCCTGCTAGGTGTGTGTGTGTGTGTGTGTGTGTGTGTGTGTGTGTGTGTGTGTACAGTGTAGATGGGGGATAGGAACAAGAGGGATCAGGTGGAAGGTGGATGGAGGGAAAGAGTACTGGGAGAGACAACTGAAGTCAGGAGTGGGGGGCATCTCTGAGAGGAGTTAGAAACCTATTGCAATGGAAATTCCTAGAAATCTATGAGGATGAAGCTAAAAGACTCCTAGCAATGGAAGACCCAGAGCCAGAACTAGCCATCTCCTGTAATGAGGCAAGACTTCCAAAGGAGGGATTGTGACACCAACCAACCCACAAAACCTTTGACCCAAAATGTGTTCTACCTACAAGATGTGTTGGGATAAAAGGTGGCACAGAAATTGTGGGAATAACCAATGAGGTCCACCTTGAGACTCAAGCCACTAGAGGGAGCCCACCCCTGACACTGCCTGGAGGGCCAGGAACAAGAAGCTGGATAACCCAGAGACCTAGGATAGAACCAAACACAAGTGGAAACAAACAAGCACACAAACAAAACAAACAAAACAACAACAAAACCAAACCCTAAAGTCAATGAAATGAAACTATTCCTAATGATATTTATTCTGCTATACTCATAGATTGGAGCCTAGCCCAATTGTTTTGTTTTGTTTTGTTTTTTTCATTCTTTTTTTTTAATTAGATATTTTCTTCATTTACATTTCAAATGCTATCCCAAAAGTCCCCTATACTCTCCCTCTGCCCTGCTCCCCTACCCACTCACTCCCACTTCTTGGCCCTGGCGTTCCCCTGTACTGAGGCATATAAAGTTTGCTAGACCAAGGGGCCTCTCTTCCCAATGATGGCCTACTAGGCCATCTTCTGCTACATATGCAGCTAGAGACATGAGCTCTGGGTGTACTGATTAGTTCATATTGTTGTTCCACCTATAGGGTTGCAGAGCCCTTCAGCTCTTGGGTACTTTCTCTAGCTCCTCCATTGGGGGCCCTGTGTTCCATTCTATAGATGACTGTGAGCATCCACTTCTGTATTTGCCAGGCTCTGGCAAAGCCTCACAGGAGACAGCTCTATCAGGGTCCTGTCAGCAAAATCTTGCTGGCATATGTAATAGTGTCTGTGTTTGGTGGCGTTATGAGATGTACCCCCAGGTGGGGCAGTCTCTGGATGGTCCATCCTTTCATCTTAGCTCCAAACTTTGTCTCTGCAACTCCTTCCATGGATATTTTATTCCCTATTCTAGGGAGGAATGAAGTATCCATGAGTTGGTCTTCCTTCTTGATTTTCTTGTGTTTTGGAAGTTGTATCTTGGGTATTCTAGGTTTCTGGGCTAATATCCACTTATCAGGGAGTGCATATCATGTGTGTTCTTTTGTGATTGGGTTACCTCACTCAGGATGATATCCTCCAGATACATCCATTTGCCCAAGAATTTCATAAATTCATTGTTTTTAATAGCTGAGTAGTTATCCATTGTGTAAATGTATCACATTTTCTGTATCCATTCCTCTGTTGAGGGACATCTGGGTTCTTTCCAGCTTCTGGCTATTATAAATAAAACTGCTATGAACATAGTGGTGCATGTGTTCTTATTACCAGTTGAAACATCTTCTGTGTATATGCCCATGAGAGGTATTGCTGGATCTACCGGTAGTAATAAGTCCAGTTTTCTGAGGAAAACTGATTTCCCAGAACTGATTTCCCAAGTGGTTGTACCAACTTGCAATCCCACCAGCAATGGAGGAGTGTTCCTCTTTCTCCACATCCTCGCCAGCATCTGCTGTCACCTGAATTTTTAATCCTAGCCATTCTGACTGGTGTGAGGTGGAATCTCAGAGTTGTTTTAATTTGCATTTCCCTGATGATTAAGAATGTTGAACATTTTTTCAAGTGCTTCTCAGCCCTTCAGTATTCCTCAGTTGAGAATTCTTTGTTTAGCTGTGTACCCCATTTTTCATGGGGTTATTTGAATTTCTGGAGTTCAGCTTCTTGAGCTCTTTGTATATATTCCTAGCCCAATTGTTATGAGAGGCTTTATCCAGCAATTGATGGAAATAGATGCAAAGACCCACAGCCAAATGTTAGGTGGAGTTTGAGGAATCCCTCAGAACAGGGGGAAGGATTGTAGGAGTCAATGGTATTGAGGACACCAAAGAAAACCCACAGAATCAATTAACCTGGGCCAGTAAGGGCTCACAGAAGCTGAAACACTAACCAGGGAGCATGCATGGGACTGACCTGGTCTCCCTCTACATATGTTCCAGTTGTGTAGGTTAGTCTTCTTGGGGGACTCCTATAAGTGGAACCAGTGGCTGTGTCTGATTCTGTTGCCAGCCTTTGGGACCTTTTCTTCCTACTGGGTTGCTTTGTGTAGGAAAGGAGGTGCCTAGTCTTACTGCAACTTGATATGACTGGTTAAGAACCGTGGGAGGCCTGCCCTTTCCTAAAGAGGAACTGAGGAAGAGTTGTGGGTGGAAGGAAGGGACTGGGCAAAAGAAGGGAGGAGACATTGCAGTTGAGCTGTTAAAATAAGTAGATAGATAGAGAAAGAAAGAAATTAAGGAAGGAAGGAAGGAAGAGAACTGCCTTGAAGAACTTCGTAGAAGAAAGTGTGGTCAGGCTATAAAAATGAATGAATGAATGAATGATAAAAGAAGAACTTTGAAGAACTTCCAAAGAATCCAAGAGAATGACTATGACTGTAGGTTAACAACTCAAAAAAGACATGAATATATTACAACAGAACAAAAGCAAAGAGATGAATGGAACCAAGAACTGGACACGTAATCTGTAAATGAAATCTAATAAAGTCTTAGATTACAGAAGAAAAGCTAAACTGAAGTGATATTTGGAAAGTAAAAACTCAGTAATTCAATTATAAACCTCAGTGGAAAGCCTCACCAATAGAATGGATCATATGGAATAGAAATATCAGAAAGACAGGTAGGGGAATTGGTTCACTCAGCAAAGGTCAATGATAAATTTATAAATCACATGATCAGAACATGGGGAACCTTGGGATAGCAGGAAAAAAACATAATCTTCAGAATAATTGAATAGAAGAAGACATACCAAGATATAGACATAGAAGACATAGAAGAGGTATTTCCATTAAAAAGGAGATGCCATTTAAGCATGAAACGCCTAGAGAGTGGTGAATAGGCAGGACTAGGAAAGAAACTCCTCATGGCATATTATAATTAGAACATTAAAACATAGCAGAGAAAGCTGAAAAGGAGAAAGGTCAAGTATTTATAAAGTCAGTCTTATGAGATAATCACCCAAAAATCGATAGAAAGTTTCAAAGCCCAAAGGGCTGGAGAGCTATCTTCCAGCTTCTCAAAGATAACAGCTGTCAACCCAGATTATTATACTCAGTTAAACTATCCATTAAAACCGATGGAGAAATATAAGCTTCTCAAGATAAAAACAGATACAAGAAATTTATGACCTCCCCAAGCCAGAACATATGGGAAAGAAGGATTCTATCTGAGGAGGTGACAGGGAATCAGAGAACCAGTACATAACAGGAATTATGACTTACTGTTCAATAGCTTTGAGTATTAATTGTCTCATTTCTGACATAAAATAACACAGATTTGCAGATTGAATCTGAAAACATGATTTTTTTTACTGCCTCCAAGAAGTGTGCCTTGTCATCAGTGATAGATCAAAAGGGTAAATAGGTGTAAACAGATTATTCCAAGCACATGAATCTGGGAAAACAGCAGGTGTAGCTGTTCTTGTTTCTGACAAGATAGTTGTCTCAGTCAGGGTGTCTATTCCTGCACAAAACGTCATGATCAAGAAGCAAGTTGGGGAGGAAAGAGTTTATTCAGCTCACACTTCCACATTGCTGTTCACCACCAAAGGAAGTCAGGACTGGAACTCAAGCAGGTCAGAAAGCAGGAGCTGATGTAGAAGCCATGGAGGGATGTTGCTTACTGGCTTGCTTCTCCTGGCTTGCTCAGCCTGCTTTCATATAGAACCCAAGACTACCAGCCTAGGGATGGTCTCACCCCCAAGGGGCCCTCCCTCCTTGATCACTAATTGAGAAAATTCCCCACAGCTGGATCTCATGGAGACATTTCCTCAAGGGAGACTCCTTTCTCTGTGATAACTCCAGCTTGTGCCAAGTTGACACACAAAACCAGCAATACAATAGTCTTCAAAGCAAAACTTGTCAAAAGAGATAGGGAGGGCCACTTTGTATTCATCAAAGGCAAAATACACTGAAAGAATATTTCAATTCTATCATTTAAACATAACAGTATCCAATTTCACTAAAAATATACTACTAGATGTTAACAGATAGATTAATCACAACATGAAAACAGGGGTGATTTCTATACTCCATTCTCACCACCAGGTAGATCATTTGAACAAAAACTAAACAGAGAAATACTGTAATAAAATGACATCATAAACCAAGTGTGTCAAACAGACATTTACACCAAATAACTTAAATCATGTACATTCTTCTCAGTAGGCAATGTAACATTTTCCAAAACTGACCATATTTTAGAACACAAAGAAAAACTCAACAAATATTCGAAAATTGAAATACTAACCTTTATTCTTTGTGACTACATTAGAATAAATATCAACTAGATACCAACAGGGCTAAAAAGTTTAAAAGTACATAAAGCCAAGGAAACTAGTAACACACTGTCAAATGATAACTGGGTCATTGAATAAATCAAGGTAGAAATTTGAAATTTTCTAGAATTGAATGAAAGTCTGGCAAGCCAAAACCAATGAAGGTAGTCCTATGAGGAAAATTTTTAGTGCCAAATACCTACATCAAGAAATCTGAGAGATCTTACATGAATAATTGAATGATATATTTCTTTGATTTGGGGGAACAAACTAAATTTCTAAAAATAGTGGATGGGAAGTGATAATTAATTTCAAGGCTGAAATTAGTAGAAACAAACAAAACACAAAGAGTCAATCAAATGAAGAGCTGGTTTGTGAAAAATATAAATACAATTGGCAAAACCTTGGTGAAATTAACAAAAATAAGAGAGAGAAAAATCAAATAATAAAAATGAATACCAATGAATACCAGGGAAATCTAGAAAATCATAGGGAAATACATTTAAAACCTATATGCCTTGGAAATGAAAAAACATAAAAGAAATGGATTCATTTCTAGATGCATACAACATACCAAAATTAAACCAAGATGACGTAAGTAATTGAAGTGAACTTATAACCAGCAACAAGGTTAAAGCAGTGGTAAAATGCCTCCCAACTAATAAAAGTGCAGGGATAGAAGAACCTACTGCAGAGCTCTCCCAGAACTTTGAAGATGTAATAAAACTCAAATTACTATATGAAGGAAGACTTCCAGACATTTTTCCTGAGGCTGTTATCATCCTGATTCCAAAGCCAGATAAAGACAAAGTGAAAGACACTTACAGACCAATTCTTACAAACCTTTGAGATGAACATTAGGTAGTCTCTTATTCTCTGCACCTTTGCCTGTTGTGCCTCTCTGTGATCATTATCATGTACTTCAGACAGAACTTTCTCTGATGGGGGGCTAGAGATACCTTGACCTGTGGGTATAATGCTAAGTCATTAGGCATTAGTTTGGCATTGTATCCATTTAGCCGAATTGCAGAAGTAGGTTCCCTCCCGGATTTATGACCTCTCTTGCCATAAGATTCTCAGCTCTATGATGCTATCAAGTGTGAGTTTCATCTTATGTAACAGGCTTTAAATGCAACAAGAACGCGACAATTGGTTACTCTTCTAATGTTGATGTCACCGTTGCACCAATGGGCCCATCTTCCCAGGCCAGACATTACTATAGCTCACAAGTGTCACAGTTGAACTTACTTTTCTCCCCCATTAGTCTGAGTAGCACCTTCCAGCACTGCAAAAGCTAAACAGTAGGGTAAAACTTCCAAGCCAAGACCTGCTTGGCTTCTCCATGTTCTGTGACTCAAGAATGTGGTGCCTTCAGCAATAGGGCATTATCATCACGTTCTGGAGAGGGTGTAGTAGAGGTATGCTTGCAGCGTTATAAGATAACTTTTAAAATTATATTTATGTACGTATATAAAAATATTTTGGGAAGCTTTTACAGCAATAGATTTTCATGTGACTTTTGAAACGTTGTTCGTGTTATTTACATATACATTGTATTCTCAAAAGACTCAGAGATCATTAGGAAAAGGGGAGAGAAAGAGTGTAAGAGCCACGGGTGTTGGATGACCACCTCTGAAATTTAAATACATTTATGTGTAATTTAAAGGAATTTATAATAAGCAGTGAGATTAGAGCAGTAATATCTCCAAACTAGTCAAAACCCAGGAGAAAACAGATTGTGAACCCAGCAGGTCAGCTGCATAAATGAACTCACAACAGTTGTGACCATGGGCACTAAAACTTGTGCAAGCTCAAACTAGACCAAATCCCAGCATGGCTAGGGTAGCTGGGCATGCCACAATAACAACCTGCCAGGTTGGTGCCTATTTATGTCATAGTGGCAATAACAGTTACTGGGTAAATAAATGCTTTCTGTTTAGATTTGAGGCCTGCTCCACAGGAGGAAATTGCATCTCTGATGTTTCAATCCTAATCAAACTTGTGGGGTCATAGGCCATAGGGTAGAATCTAGCTTTGGTGTATTCCTAAATGGTCCTGCTGCCAAATTGCCATCTAATATTTATGTTTATAGCTACAGACCTGGGCCGATTTAAATCTTTTCATATTGAACAACAGTGGAGGGATATAACTGAGATTAGAAAATGAGGGTTCAGCCCTGAAGAGGTCATCTATGTTAACTTCTTCACCACTGGGAATCAGGGAATATCTGGGAAAGCAGGTGGGAAGCATATAAGAAGCAAAGGATGGGGGGAGTGTGGTAAAGTGATGTCTTCCAGGTATGGCATAAGCATGGCTGTGGTAATCGTGAACTCACAGCCGCTGTGGTTACTGGCATAGGACCTATACAAAATCAAGTTGGTCAAAACTCTAGCTTAGATGGGTGAGATGCTTTCTGCCTCTTCCCCTCAGTAAGGAGCCATTGACTAGCTGCTAGGGAGAAGAGAATCATTCTATTTTGAATGGCCATTGGTAGATTCCCATACTTCATTGGAAGTATATACCTATACACTTATGACAGTACTAACTGGACTTAGTGCGTTTATCAAAAACAAACAAACATACTCAAAAACAACAATAAAAGCAAACTCATAAAGTTGGAAAGTAGTCATTTTGTAAGCAATAAGAAGATATGGGCTGGAGAAATGGCTCAGTTGCTAAGAGAACTTGTTATTCTTCCAAAAACCTAGGTTCAGTTCCCAGCACCCACATGGCACACAACCATGTATAATTTAAATTCTCAGGGATTTGATGCCCTCTTCTGAACTCTGAAGGCACCAGGCATCTATGTAGTGCACATATACTCATTCCTATAAAATAAAAATTTAAAAGGAGGATTTGGAAAGAGAAATGGAAGTAATATGATGATATTTTGTTTTATACATGTGTGCAATTGTCAAAAATAAGGAAAAAATTAAGGTTAAAAAAAGGTAGAAAGTAATAGAGAATGCTGATACTGACTTCTGGTTTCAATGTGCACATATATTGGCAACACACACACACACATGTATGTACCACACACATACAAAAACCATAAAGCAATTAAGAGATACATTGTTTTCATATTTAAGTCAACAATTGTACAACAACAAGGAAATACTTCACTGGACAAATTGAACAGCAATCAAGTTGAATATAAAGGAGATTTCTGTGCAAACAATAAACTTATAAATGATTGCCAAATCCCAGAGTGTGTGGCAATAGGATCTGGAAGAATCATGCGTGAAGACAATTACACTACGGATTGCTCCTTCTACAGACCTTCTCCAGACAGCTGGGAGAACTGGCTCTCCAACCCCTCTTGGAATTCATAACAGCATGGCTGTGCTTCCCTGAAATGCAACGCAATTCAGAAACGGACCTGACAAGGATTTTATTTTGAACATTTAGTAACTAAGAGCCCCCAAGAGCCATGGCTTCCCAGGTGGTCTCTCGGTAACAGATGATCTGGTTTTGTAGGCAACTTCAAGGCTGCTGGAGGGCCTGGCCAAAGAGCCAAACACGACTGACCGAGAATGTGAGCCTCAGCGCAATGGCATGCAGCTCTGGGACTGCTGGTCAAGGCAAGGACGTGGAGACAGACTTTTACAGCCCTGTCCTGCCATACACACAAGGCTAAGAACTGTGACCCGGAAGTGAAAAACAGAGAGATCCTGATAACCCTGATAACAGAGACAAAGTAAAGCAGACCCCTTCTTTTAAAAATCACTTTTTTTGTACATTTTCCTCCCAAATAACTCTATTCTTTTTCCCCAAAAGAGTTTATACATGACTTGAGATTCCAGGGTATTATTTAGGGTGGGAAAAGCCAACAACTGAAGCCTAAAAGACCACATTGTTGCAATTATCTCCCTTTAGAATCCCTGTAGACTTCTCCGGTGGTGAGGGGTGAGGGTGGGAGGAACAGAGCTGAAATGCATGCTGGGTGTCTATGGGAGGCACTTGGTGGTTGAGCAGTGCAAATGTTCTGATTTTAAAAAGGTAGCGGAGAACACTGACAACAGTGCCTTCCAGTCTCTCTTGTTTCTCACAAATGTTGTTGCTTACCATTGGGGTAATGCTGCCTGGGTCTATTAAAAATAATTTTCAGAATGCAAGTAGTTTTCTCCCAATTAGCTTTGTAGGCAGATCGCATTATATTTATTTATGTAAAAGGTAACATGGAGAAAATGGTAAAAAATGACAGAGCCTCCACATCATCTCCTGAGAAGAGTTATTCAGTGCACCCAGAATCAATATCTATCTCTAGCTCTCTGTCTCTTTCTCTGTCAACCAATCTTCTCCCTCTCCCCTCTCCCCTCTCCCCTCTCCCCTCTCCCCTCTCCCCTCCCCCCTCCCCCCTCTCCCCTCTCCCCTCTCCCCTCTCCCCCCTCTCCTCCCCCTCCCCCCTCTTCTCCCCCTTTCCCTGCCCTCTCCCCTCTCCTTTCATTTCAGTTCAGGGAAAAACAGATGCAGTTTTCAGAATACAAAACGTTTCAATCTTCTTTGCTAAGCTTGACTAGAATTGGTTAAGTATTAAAGAATTTATCAACAGAGGAAAATAGCACAGAACATGTGTTGTTTCTTAATTAAAATCTCCCCCGAAAATATTAATAAGCACCAAATGTGTAAGTCTAGATGGAGTCAGGCACTAGAATAAATTCACAAGTACCATTCAGTGTAAAGCCACAGAGAGTTTCTGTGTGTGCACATGCACATAGTGACTGACCTCAAGTGTGCCAGGTACCTACATCAGACAATGGTTATCCTGGTGGTATGTGCAGATGCCTACTCTCAAATGCTGGTCTTATCCTGAGGTTGGGAAGCATGGAGTGAAAGCCAACAGCCATGTAGCTTTGTTTTCTAAGATCAAGACCTTTGTCCTGATTCGTTAGGGGCAGTAATAAACTTAACAAGGACTGAACTGGTCCCAGGATCTTGGTGTTGAGTATAAGACCCGGGAGGCAAAAGGGAGAAGAACCTTCCTGAATTATCAGAAAACACGGGGGTGGAAATGAAATCTGCAAGCCAGTCTTAGAGATGAGGCTAAGCAAGACACGTGAAAGATTTGTACTAGTTATAAAAAGGGATAAGCCAAAGGGTCAGGAAGCAAGGAGACAATATGTCAAGAAAAACTAGTACAATGTAGGAAAAAAGTATACCTCTGTGATTCGTCTGTACTTCCGTAACAGTGGGTCGCAAGCATCATAACGCTCTAACCCTTTAACACAGTTCAACTTGTTGTGATGGCCACCCCATCATAAAATTATTTTGTTGCTACTTCATAACTGTAACTTTGCTGTTAAGAATCATAATGTATATATCTGATATGTAAGATATCTGATATGTGACCCCTGTGAAAGGGTCATTCAACCCCCTGCAAAGGGGTCCAAACCTACAAGTTGAGAATTGCTGGAGTATTTCTTTATTAAGGGGAGGCATATGTGTGTCGATGTATATGTGTGGCAGTCAGAAGACAACTTCTAGATGTGGGTTCTCTCTATCTATCTTATTTTTGAGGCAGGGCCCTTCCTTCTGAAGCACTTTGTTCTCCATTCAGGCTTGCTGGGTCATAAACTTCCAGGCGGTTATGTCTCTGCCTCCCATTTTGTTGTAGGAGTACTACGATTACAGATGTGTACCACCACATCTGGTCTTTTACATGCACAACCAGGTTAAACTCAGGTCATCAGGCTTGTTCTCTAAGTACCTGGATCTGAACTGGATGCTGTGTTATACACACAATGCACAGAAATTCACTTCTCAAAGGAAGATCTGGAGGCTGGGAAATCCAACTTCAAGGTTCTGATAGTCGGTGAGGGTCTTCTTGCTACATTGTCACATTGAGATATGGAAGGATGAAAATGGAGTGGCCTGCCTTCCAAGCACCTTTTTACAGGGAAGTCATCCATTGTGAGGGTGGAGCCATCCTGACTTCATCATTCACTAGAAGGTCCTGCTTCCCACCATTGTCACATTGAAGATGAATGTCGATGGTGGTGAGGATCTACATCCCAGCCATAGAAGCGATGCTGAGTGCTGAGATGGTATAGTAAAGGAGGCATGGAGAATGTGGGAGACAGCAAGAGGACAGCTGTGACATTTTTGTGTTTCTAGTGCTGGAGCCACATCTAGGATCTTGTGTATGCTAGGCAAGCTCTCTATCACTATTCTGCTTATCACCAGTAAGATTTTTTTTTTTTTGGAAATATTTGGTTCCTTTTAATCAGACCTGAATTCCATGCCCAGCTCCTGTAGGGTAGATATTCTGATTATCTCTTCAAGTCAAAAGCTTACAAATGAAGCCACCACAAGTTGGATACTGCCTACGCTTAGGGGAAAAGAGAGGATATAGAGGAAGTAGACCTGTTTAGAACTTGTACCTGTTTAGAACTTGTTCTTTGGAGCAAATCTCATTTGTGTTGTCAGAAAATAAGCAGTTCAGTTCACAGGTCAATAGCAGCAGCTCAATCCCCTTGGAAACACTTCACAGATACACCAGTAGTCCAGTTTGGTAGAGTCAGGATAGCAAATATGAATCTGTAGCAGAGATAGCTAGGCCTCAGCCTCAGCTCCAGTCAGCAGGGGGGGGGGGGGGGGACGGGGGGACGGACGGACCAGGGCCAACAGGAACACCAGGAGATGCTCTCATCTGTGCCTCTCTCAGTGACGCAAAGATCAGTGGAGATGAGAAACCCATAGGCATTGTTCTGATAGCTCTATAAACAAGCCTTCTTTACTGTCCCTCGAGTCCTATTTATACTCCCTCAAAACATTACATGTCCTGTATGGGTCTTGTCTCAACATGCCTTGCCTCAGAACATGAGTCTGTCTCAGCTGACACCACTCTGGCAATCAGCCGAGTCTGGGGAAGCGACAAAAAACTGTATAGCACAGCACCAGAAGTTTTTTTGGTGCGTTTCTCTCTTTGGTGTTCCAACAAAAGGAGCTCAACTATGCAATGTAAGGCGGTCCAATACATGTGTGTTGTTAGTGAGTAATCCTTCATCGTGTGCCCTTTCAGGTGCGTGCTAGTGCAGAAACATTTCTTCATGAGTCTGCCTTAGCCTTTCACCTGTGTGTGTCTGCCTCAGCAAAATGTTCCTTCTCGTGTTTGCCCCAGCAAAACGCCATCCAACACAACTGACTTTGCTAAGAGCCCTGAAGTTCTCGCTTCACTGAGTTCTTTGCTCAGAATGATATAAATGTGAGTCAAGCTTTTTCAATTTAGATGCTAGAATGGAGTGGAAAGGAAGTTGGTCCCAGTTGGGGCTTTGTGACTTGGAGTCTGAGCTTGGCCGCTAAGAGCAGGCTCTTTCAGAACAGCTAGCACTTATGTAGTACATTAGAGACTAGAGGGTGCTTTCTACACTGAAAACACATTAAATTCTCACAGATGCTGTGGACTATTGGGGTGCCCACGTGGTGGATGATGATACTCAAAGGTGTTAGTTATTTGTCTGCGGTCATATGCTTAGGAAGTAGCCAAGGCCATATCAAAACAATTGTTGAAGTGATGAAATTTTAGTGCATGGAATTTGATATTACACATTTCAAGAGCCATTTCTTTATCTACACAAAACAGCAGTCAAATAAATTCTGTGTCCAGGAGACTTGATGTCTTGGGAACAAGTAGATAACCATGCTGTATCTGAATTTTCAAAAATAAAATCATTCCTATCTATGAACTGAATTGGTATGGAGGTCAGCTTTTTTTTTTAATTCAATTTTCTCCCTTTTAAGTTGTGTGTGTATGTGTGTGTATATGTGTAGTGTGTGTGTGTGTGTGTGTGTGTGTGTGTGTGTATTTCCTGAAGAAGCCAGAAAAGGATTTCCTCCTCTGGAGATGTAGCCATTCAACATGAGTGCCTGGAACTAAACTCAGGTTCTCTATAAGAGCAGTGTTTAGTCTTAACCACTGAGCCATCCTAACACCTTTCTTATCCTTTCTGAAAATTAACCTTGCCTTGGTGCAAATGCCATCGAGTCACCATACTACTCTAGTAGTTTTCATGAGAGTCACGTAATGAGGATGGTTAGAAAGCAAATGAGCAGGCTCCTGTCCCCAGATATGCAGTACTGTTGGTCTAGTCTTGAGAGTCCAGGTAAGTCTGATGCTAATAGCTGTAGGCCCGCATATTTAAAAAGCCAGCCTTGCTCAAAGCCTTGTAGATCCATAGCAAATAAATGTTCTTGAAATGGACAAAAAGAAGACATTGTTTTCTGAAAGTGCCTTCAAGTTTTGTGTCTCTGCCTATCTGTTGTTGGTTGTGACATGCTGAAAATGCTGAGTTCCACTTAAAGCCTTCCTCCCTGTAAGGTTCCCTTTTTGTGTTCTGGTGATATAGACTACACAGAGTAACAAAGGCATTCTGGGTTCCGAGGAAATTATAGGACGATCTTGGGGAGAAGAGCCCCAGCAAGGTAACAACGAAGAAGGCACAGAAAGGGGAGAGACTGAGCAGCACAGGCAAGTCTTACTCCAGTCAGCCTGAACCGTCATCTGGGGAAACTTAAAATGATGACTCCTTAGCACACCTAAGATTATAATGGAACTGATCTGGGTGCAACCTAAGCACCACGGGTATTTAAAAACCTTCCAGATGGTTCTAACATGTAGCCAAAGTTGAAAATGAGCAAGCAAGACTTACGGCCATATGGAGACGAAACTGTAGTTGTTAGACTGATTTCACACTGAGCCCAGACCCTCCTTTGCGATGTGTATGCCAACACTCCTGAAGACTCAGTCGGGAAGCTTGACTCTCATCAAAAGATAAGGCTTTCATGTGAACAGCGCTGGCTCTTCATGTTGGTTTCTGATGGCATGGCACTGATATGAAATCAACCAATCCAGATAGATAGTAGAGAATTGATCACCAGCACTCTGGTGTCTGACATACACATAGAAGTGTATGCTTTATTGAGATCTGTGTCTGCAGGGGCCTCCTGCCCTACAGCGGGAGCTGTTAATGATGTGTGGGCAGTTTGATTACAGTGTGGGGTGCCCTCCTTTGTCTTTGTGCTGAGGAATTGGCTTTATGAGTTTCCATGATTTCCATGTACGTAAAATTGCAGCCATAATGTTGCATTTCTATTAAATTAGTGGATTACGACTGTGTATTCTGGCAAGGCTTCCAGCCTGGGTCCCCACATGGTTGAAGTCTTACTGTTTGAAACTGACCTATAAAATGTGTTATAATAATTGAAAAAAAAACAAACAAAAAACAAAAAACAAAACAAAAAAATGGTTACAAAGGCACTTTTGAAATGAGGTTAAATGTGGATTGGCTTTGGCAATTGTAGCCACATTAAATCTAGCATTCCATCTTTCCCTCATTTTCAAAAGAGTCTTACAAGTAGAAAAAGCTTTAATATTGATATGGGAGAAGATGGAAGATGGTAGCCCATAGCAAAGCCCATCTACAGAGAGGACCAGAAGCTTGCTCATCTGTGGTTTAGTTCACACCTTTATAGCCTCGTGAGGCAGACATAGCCTGTGCTTCCACCAATGTGGCACAATTATATAAAGATGCCCAGGACATCAGTAACTACCCACCATAACACAGCAACTAATTCACACGTTCTGAGAAGCCATTTCATGGTCAAAAACAATATCATCAGCATTCTCCTGGAAAGCAAAGCAAGCTTATATACTCTGAATTCATCAGGAAAGAGGAAGAAAGAAAAAAAGGAAGGAAGGAAGGAAGGAAGGAAGGAAGGAAGGAAGGAAGGAAGGAAGGAAGGAAGGAAGGAAAGGAACTGAGTGTGCTAACCACCTCCTCTTACTAACCAGGCTTCAGGCTATAGAGAGAAGATTCCTATTACAAGTCCTGAATGAAACCCTTCCCTAGTGCACTCCCCACGAAACACCCTCCCCTCCTATGTGAGAAGCTCTCGAAAGAGTGCTGACCTTGCAGCTTCAGAACCAAGGGAAGCTGGGTTTGGCTCACAGCTCTGTTATAGTCTAGGTAAGTTACTTAGTGGATCCAAGAATCCATTTGTTAACTCCTAAGAACAGAAAACCAGAGCCACAGCTTCAGGGTGACAGGGTATAGACAGCAAACATGACACACCTGGTCAAGAGCAGAGTGCACAATAGCACCTCCACAATCTACACTGGATAGTGGGCCATAGTATTGTAGAGATTCCTTAGATTTGGCATCCAGCGGTTGTTGAATATATGCTAAGGAACTATTTTTTCACTGTGCTGTCTACAAATTCCATTATTAGTAGGATAGAAGAGTACAATCATACTAATGACCTCTTAGTCTTGGGGCCCTTCCCATAGCTGGGAATTCTTCCATAGTGTGAGTCTTTATTGTAGGCCAGATGACCACCAGTGGTCCTAGGGTCTGGATATGTGGAACACAAGGAGACTTCAGGGTCAAGGGCCATTGATACAACAGTTGTCAATCATTATTACTGTAGCAGCATGAGAATTTTGCCTGAATTTTCACCTTCTTTCCTTAGATCTCAGACTATTTCTTTTTTTCTAATTTAATTTTATATTTTTACTTATTCACTTTACAATCCACTCATTGCCTCCCTCCAGATAACCCCTACCACAATTCTTTCCCCATCACCCTCACCTTCTCCTTTGAGCAGGTTGGGGCCCTGGGTATATCCCCCAACCCTGGCACTTCAACTCTCTGTGAGGCTAAGCACTTCCTCTCCTACTGAGGCCAGACAAGGCAGCCCAGATAGAAGACCATATCCCAAGTACAGGCAGTAGCTTTTTGGATGGCCCCCACTTCAGTTGTTCAGAACTTACATGAAGACCAAGCTGCACCTATGTGCCACCTATGTGCAGGGAGTCCTAGGTCCAGCCCATGTATGTTCTTTGGTTGGTGGTTCAGTCTCTGAGAGCCCCAAGGGACCAGGTTAGCTGTCTCTATTGGTCTCCCTGTAGAGTTTCTATCCTCTCCAGGGCCTGCAATCCTTCATTCTATTCTTCCATAAGAGTCCCCAAGCTCCATCCACAGTTTGGCTGTGGGTTTCTGTATCTGTATCTTAGTCAGCTGGTGAGTGGAGCCTCCCAGAGGTCAACATGCTCCTGTCTACAAGCACAACAGAGTATCATTAATAGTGTTAGAGATTGGTGCTTTCCCATGAGATGGGTCTCAAGGTGGGCTGGTTATTGATTGGCCAATCCCTCAATCTCTGCTTCATCTCCTGTGCCTGCATTTCTTATAGACAGGAGATATTTTGGATTGAAAGTTTTGTGAGTGGATTGGTGTCTCTATTGCTCCACTGGGATTCCTGTCAAACCATTTCTTATAACTGGTTCTCCAGACTTTGATTCTGTAATCTACAGAAAAGTTCTTTCTGCTAATACACGTTTCA
Organism: Mus caroli; assembly: GCF_978045245.1. NCBI lineage: Eukaryota > Metazoa > Chordata > Mammalia > Rodentia > Muridae > Mus > Mus caroli. The sequence continues at coordinate 78,694,872 of NW_028227258.1, read as the reverse complement.
CTTCTATTCTTTTTAACCAAGAATTCTGGATAACCACAGTGAGAGTAGATGGAATATTACAAAGGTTGGATGAGAGCATCCTATAAACCCATAAGTCATTACACTCTTGTTTATTAACACTGGTGACGGGTATCTGACTCATGGACCCCACAACTAGTGTTGGCTGAGAGAAGACCATCAAACAACATATTTTTGTTCCTTTTTATATTTTGCAACCTACCTACTGTCTAGCACACAGTAGCACTAAATAAATATTTTTATTGAATGAATAAAGAAAATGCAATAATTGAAATTAAGAGCCCCAGCTATTATTTTGGTGCCAGGTAAGGTAAGCCAAGGAGTGGTGGGCTAGAACAGAGACGAGTAGAAAACTTTCCAAGCTGCAGAAGTGGCAATGAAATATAAGCTTGTGGTTTATGTCCCCATGAAAGAAGAGGTGAGTGACATTCAAGAAACAATATGAACACAATAAAATCCAGAATTATATATAAATAAGGGGTAACTGGGAGAAAGTGAAGGGAGAATATATGTACTGTATATATTTGACATTCTTCTTTTGGTATTTGCCTGTCAAATTATCCTTCACTTGCCAAGAATAAAGATGTAGGTAAGAAATGGTCCAGAACAGAGCACACACATTCTCATTATATTGGTTTGAGTGATGTCAGCTGAGGCAGATCCCTGTCTGGGATCTGTGTATTGACAGTGTTGCAATGCTATGTGTTTCTGGGAACAGACGAAGATGGAGTTACAGAAGCTGTTATTGTGTTCTCACATTACAGAAGATGGGAAACAAAAAGTCCAGTCAGTGACATTGCTGACACCATTCAAACCTTGGTGGAGGGACTCAGCCATCACCTAGGGCCCTCTGAGTGTCAGCTGGGGGTTGTCAAATTAACGTGGTAGTAAGAGAATAGTACATAGGCAATTTTCAAATGCCTCAGGAAAATCAAAGGTGATATTTTTTATTTCCTCCTTGGAGAGACAGAGGGTAAGTGGCAATCAATGCCAGAACGTGAAAAGGGTTTGATCAGGCAGAAATGCAGCCACTGGTACCCTGAAGAAAGGCAGCTAGAATTCCTGAGAAAACCTTGGTGAGGGAGAGACTGGAAAAGAAATACTTTGGCAGTCTGTTCCTCTCTAATGTATTGCAGAGATAATTGGCTAGAGGTCAGAGGGCATGAAGGCCTCTTTAGATTGTCTTCCTATGTGGAGAGCTGGGTGGAAGAGGTTGGCAATTTAATTTTGAGGGAGAGAATTAACACTACTAGAATAGTGCAGATCAGCGGTTTTCAGAGTAAGGTACCCTCACGTAGTTATGGAATTTAGATTCTACATACCTGTATTGTATTCACATCTTTCTCTACCTACCCTCTGCCTGAGACAGTGCTGGCTGCTCTGTGAGGTCCCTCTCTCTGTGAGGTTCCTTCGTTCCTTCTGGAACAAATACCTGGAATGACAGGCAAAACAAAGTAATTGTTTTTCCCTCACACTTTTAGAATATTCAACCTCCTTTTCAAGGGCCCTAGTTGCTTTGAGTAGCACATCACATCACAGTCTGGGTGGGGATGTGTGGAGCAAAGCACCTCACAGCAGGAGATATGAGGAACAAGGTCTGCCTCACAGGCAGGAAGTACAAAACAGAGCAGTAGACCTGGGCTCCAAGGTCAGCTTCAAGCCATGCTCCTCAACATTAGAAACTCCCCTCATTTCCTCCCACCTCTCTTTTACCTGTACTTTTATTTACCCTTCTAAAAAAAGAAGGGTCTCTTGAAATATAGAAACTCCTGAAATGACCAGAGAGCAACTAGAAACTCTCATATCTAAATCGACGAGACTGGAGAGATGGCTCTGCAGTTAAAAGCTTGGACTCCGCCGGGCGTGGTGGCGTGCGCCTTTAATCCCAGCACTCGGAAGGCAGAGGCAGGTGAATTTCTGAGTCCGAGGCCAGCCTGGTCTACAAAGTGAGTTCCAGGACAGCTAGGGCTATGCAGAGAAACCCTGTCTCAAAAAGCCAAACAGAAAAAAAAAAAAAAAAAAAAAAAAAGAGCTTGGACTCTTCGTCTTGAGGGACCCAGATTCAATTGCCAGCACCCACATAACCCCTCACAACCAGCTGCGGCTCCCCTTCCAGGGGATCTGGTGCTCTCTTCTGACCTCTGCCGGCATTACAGCCCATAGTTTAGAGCCCTACATTATGGTGGTTTAAATTAAGTCTGGCCCCACAGACACATATGTTTGAATGCTTGGTCCATAGGGAGTGGTACTATTAGAAGGTGTGTTCTCCTTGTTGCCTTCAGATCAATATGTAGAACTCTTTGCTCCTCCAGCATCAACTCTGCTTCCCACCATGATGATAATGAACTAACCTCCTAGAAGTGTAAACAGGACACAATTAAAAGTTTTCCTTTACAACAATTGCCTTGGTCATGGTGTCTCTTCACAGCAATAAAACCCAAACTAAGGCATACACGTACACAAGACATCAATACATACAAAATAAAAATAAATAGATCTAAAAATGTTTAATTATGTTGTTTTTCTTAATTGTGAATGTGTGCTAATAGATTTGAGACAGTTACTCAAACTAGAAAAAAAAATTACACTTAAAAGCAGAGATTTCCTACACATTGTAACAGCTTAGGGAGATCCGACTCTTTCTCAGAAGCAAAACTGCCCCCTGGACCAATTAAATTAGAGCCTCTAATTGTAGGATTTATATATCAGCAGTTTTAAATCTCTCTACACAGTTCAAATATGCATCCAGAGTTGAGAAGTTAGAATCAGAGAGTTAGGAAACTAGAGACCACTTATTACAGGAAGTTAAACTCTTAAATTTTGGAGAATGTGCTCATTTTATTTAAGAAAAAAATGTTATAGGGTTATCAAGGGACTCAAGTTTAAAATTTCATAACATTAGGATCTTATAGAAGAGCTTAAAAGTAGAAGGGAAAGTAGTTCATTGAACAAACAAAGCAATGTAAATTTTCTAGCTTTTTTTTTTTAAGAAGACTTTTTAAAAACACGTGACTGTGTTTATTCAATCACTTCCACATTGAGAATAGCTTTCTGTAGATTTTTGTGCATCTGAGAGGACAACTTGAAAATCTAGAGAAAATTCTCTCGGAGATTATCAGAGATCTACTAAAGCAACTAAGAGTTGATGGGCCATGACCCAGAAAGAAGAAAGAAAATGGAGCTGACATTCTCTGCAACAAACTTTCCTACAGGGCATTTGTGAATTCCATCCTTGGACAAGGGCTGACCTTGAGTAGAGCAAAAGAGAGGCAGTGAAGCCAGCAGAGCTTTAGGCGATCTTATGGGCTCAGGACACATAAGTTATAGTGGAGATGCCAAAACATCTAGGACTTCAGAGACCAAGATCTTGGAGATAGGAAATCCAAATAAATAAGCCCAGCATTTAGTGGTTTTCCCCTCAGAGGAATTTCCCAAATATTAATATGTTCAGACAAGGACTCTGTAACCAAGTAACTTTTTAAAAACAGAGCAGTATTTCTAGAAGTCTCCGAAGGGAGGGGTGGGACTGACTGAAGGCTTAAAGATTCGGAAACCTTAAAGAACAGGATCTGAGAAATATCCCCGGTTCTCTGTAAGACTGCTAAAAAGGTACAGTGTGGGACGGAATCAACCAAACCTCTGAGAACTGAAAGTCAGACGGGAGTGACTAATACTGACTGAAGTAAAGTCACAGATTCATCCTGTTGCCCATGAAATCATGAAAAGCCCCAGCCATGGACAGCATGCCATCATCTAGACCAGTGGATTGCAACCCCTTCGAGAAACCTCTGTCTCCAAAAATATTTACATTGACCTTCATGTTCATATCAAAATTACAGCTATGAAGTAGCAATAAAAACAATTTGATGGTTGGGGTCACCACAGCATGAGATACTATACTAAAGGGTCACAGCATCAGGAAAGTTGAGGAGCACTGGCTTAGAACATTTGGTTTTACAACCTATCATTTGTTTAAAACTGTGAGGTGAGGGAACCCTTATCAACTGATGGAAGGATTTAAGTAGGTTCAATCACTACAGATTTCATACTTAACCTCCTGAATTCAAAGCAAAAACTAAAACTAAAAATAGAGTTACTGTATGAGCCAGCTGTACTACTCAAAGGACTATGTATACATGGTTAAGGGTTGCTTATACTCGAAGGGCTCTGAAGTCAACAGACCACAGAGATACCCACACATCCATGCTTGCTGTAGCACTGATCATAAGAGCAAAGTTATGAACGCTATGAGCTAGGTGAACATTGGCAAATGAGTCCAAAACATGAGGCACATATACACAGTAGAGTTTTACTCATCCAGAAATAAGAATGAAATAATGTCATTTTTCAGGAAAATGGAGGCAACTGAAGAGCATCATATTAAGCAAAAAAGACAGATCCAAAGAGCTCATTTAATAGCTTTAGATGTTATATAAACATATGAAATCATTTTTAAATGTGTCACAATAGTAGAAGTGAACTGTCTATAGGAACAATGAGGACTAACAGGATGATGGGGAAGGAAGGGAGAATATATAGACAGATAGACATAGTCCAGATACAGAATATACTCATAAGCAAATATCTTCATAAAACCTATTACTATGTATAATAACTATATGCTGATAAAAACACCAAGCATTCTAACAAAACAACAGATGCAGAATTAGAGTAATCAGTAGAGTTTGAGAGACAAATAAGATGCCCAGATTTTTAGCATGGTGAGGCTATTCTGTGAGACACAAAATGGACAGCATTATACCATTATCAAACGTACAGAATAAGCAACATCTAAGACCAACTGTGGCCTTTGAGTTAAAATGATGTGTCTACATGTGCATAATATTAACAGGAGGGCTGATACTGTAGTTTATAACAATAAAGGCTCATCCAGTAATGTGGATGCATTAGTTCTATCCTTGAGTATAACTAATGGCACACAGGCTCTAAATACAAGAATAAAACTTCAAAGGAGTAAAAGGAAAAAGTTAAAGGTTTTAAGAATAGTGTCGGGCCGGGCGTGGTGGCGCACGCCTTTAATCCCAGCACTCGGGAGGCAGAAGCAGGCGGATTTCTGAGTTCGAGGCCAGCCTGGTCTACAAAGTGAGTTCCAGGACAGCCAAGGCTACACAGAGAAACCCTGTCTCGAAAAACCAAAAAAAAAAAAAAAAAAAAAAAAAAAAGAATAGTGTCTCACCACTGATAAATCAATTAACCACAAAAGAGTATGGATATGTATTATTAAAACAAAGTAATTAGGTAACACATATATATAGAGAAAAAAATATATACAAAGAATAACAAAATTTGTATTCTTTTTACAGTAAAAATGGGTTGTTTATCCAAATTGACTATAATTGTCTCCAAACTAAACCTTAACAAATTTAAAACAATAAAAATAATTCCCAATTATAGTCTCTGAAATTAGGCTAGACTCAGTAATATAAAGAACTGTGGGTCCACTTCGGTGGCAGAACATGCTTGTGACAAGTCCAAGGCTCTAGATTTGATTCCATCTCTGGAAACAAAAAGAAAATAAGGTTGGTGTCTAATGGCTAAGACTTTGTAAATTAAGTCCAAATTTCTAAACTGAAGAAGACACAATGAGATGAAGAGACATTTTATTTGAATGACAACAAAAATATGGCCTCATCCATTGAACCAAATAAACATGTTAACGTTACAGAAATGAGACAATAGGCTACATTTACCACAGTGCTGTGAGGGGAGTTTCTCCTTATAAACACATACTTTAAAAGAACTAAGAGCAAGTAAATCCCAGGGAAATTAGATGGGAAAAGACCCAAATAATAACAGAAGCAGAAGCTAGTTACACTGAGGGAACTACAGAATCAGTGAGAGACAGCTGTGAGTTAAACAACTGAATCTGACCAGAAGAATGGTGTCAAACATTACTGGTATCAGGAATTTTAAAAATGGGACATTTCTACCACTTTTTAGAACACTAAGAGATGACAAAAACGTTTCCAGTCCTGTCTTCCATGGGAAGAAACTTGGAAACCACCACTTTCACCCTCACAACTAGAAATAAGCAGAACGAACTCTTAGATCAACCAGGCAGATGAGGTCACACACTCCATTTCTTCTGTGAAGTTTGCAGCCAAGTGAGTATGGAGATCCAAGTAATGGGTGATCTAAGTTTACCTTCAGCAAAAGCAGATGGAGCCAATGCTTGCGCGAGAACTTACATGGAAATGTTAGGTAGGCAGTTGCTGCAAGCCGGGGGCAGAACAGCTTGGGAAGGAGAAAGGAGAGATTCTAAAGCCCCCCCCCCCCCCCCGCGCGCTATTTTTGTTTGTTTGTTTTGTTTTGTTTTGTTTTGTAGTTTTTGTTTTTGTTTTTTACTTTCACAAACCATACCATGTTCTTAGGGTGAAAAGGGAGACAAGCCATCTCTCTGCTTCAGACAGAGAGAGAGAGAGAGGAAAATATACTGTTTTGAAATATATGGGAGTCATTGCTGGCTCAAGGTCAAATACAAACAGTGTATCTTTGATGACTATAGTACATCCAGGATATGAAGGACAACTATAATGTAACAGAAAGGAAATAGAGTTTGAAAGACTGCTACAAAATAGCAAGGCAGCCCAAAATACTTAGTGAGTGGACTTAGACAAGCTATGAGGTTATAGTGTATACTTGAGTACAAACTATACTAAGGCTTTGGATTTTGTATAATTGCTATTGCCAAGAGAAGATAGAAACTGGAATAACTTAAAGAAAGAGAAAATGATCCAATTAATAGAAATGGTTACAATATACTGGATATTAAACTAACCATTAATAGTAACTTTGAATACTAAGGTTTAACTCAGTTGCTACAGTTGCCGAGCAGATGGGAGCCCTCAGCTTGATGCCCAACACTTACGAACTGAGTGTGGTAGCAAACACACATGCAAGTCTAGCACTGGGGAAGTCGAGGCATAGAGATGAGAAGATTAGGATCTTCTTGGCTACATACCAAGTTTGAGACTAGCCTAACATAAAGTAAGATCTCATCTCAAAATAAAAACCCTTAAATTTTCACTGAACTAAATATGAATCTTAAAAGATAGAGACTATAAAGTTGGATTTATAAACTGTTTTTTGACTCAGCTCAGTGTATCATACCCTATATACAAAAGAGCAGATTAAAATGATACATGACACCGAAAATGATTATGACACTAGTTTTAATAATGAAATAATTATTCATATAATGTAATAATTCAAATAATATAATAGCTGAAGTAGGCAAAGATGGCTCTATAAAAGGTAACATGATCAGAGATAGTTACATAAGGGTGGAGGGGGCAACCCTCCAAGAAAACATGGAAGTTGTGTGTGACCACAACAGAGCTTTGAAGTGGCTGAAGCAAGAACTGATGGACACTGAGGAGAAGCTGACAAACCCTCTGTCAGGCTGAAGGAGCACCCTGCCTCCATCTTAGGCTTAAAAACCATCTTAGAGTAAAGACAAACTAGGTTCATTCTTGTTTATGACTAAACCTGTTTTGTTTGGTTTGCTTTTTTCCAAATTTGGGCAATGCCCCACCTGTAACTCTAACTCCAAATGGTTCTGTCCTGTCTGTTCCAGGAATGGCAAAAGCACCCAGCCCTGAGCCATAAAACCCTTGTTGTCCTCACATCTAATGCTGACCTCTCAAACGCTGCCTCAGGGTGCAGCCGTGCACATGAATTAAAAAGCTTCTTTTAATTAATTTGACCATGATGATTTGGGTTGGTGGTCTTTCTCCTACCAAGCTTTGGATTAACAAGGCTTGGAGACTTCCAGCCCCTGTCAGTAATTGCTGTCAGGACCCTGTTCAGCTGAATAGCATCAGCAACCACACTTATTTGACACTTAGCAAATCCTTCATCCAACGCCAGCAGAACATTTCTTTGCAAACCCACACAGGAAATTCACAAGGAGAGACCACATTCTGGGTTATGAAGCACACCTCAGCAAATAGAATGAGTACAAATGGTAAATAATGCAAATTACTATCTCATACCATAAGAGAATTAAATTAGATATCTGGAAACCTCAAAATATCTGCAGATTAAACAGCATTTCTAAATACCACACAGACTAAAGAGGTTTAGAAAGTGTATTTTAAATATTTTGTACTAAAAAGAAATAGAAAAGGCAAAAAATCTGGTTTTGGGAAAAAGAGGGAACTTGACTACTAAATGCACATGCTAGAAAATATCAAGGGTCAATTCTTTCTGCTTTCACCTTAGCAAACTAGAGGAAAAAAATGTATAAACTCAGTCTAACCATGAGAAAATAACAAACTAATTTGAAGCATGGATACACAGAATGTCTGACTGTTATGGCTAAAACTGGTTAGGATTATCACAAAGCCAGAAAATTTAAGAAGACATAATGGTAACTTCTGATCTCAAAACTCTTAGTAAGTCAGAGACAGGGTCAGTTCACTGCTCTGGTAAAGAATATAATGGAAACTCCAAGAGACATAATAGTTAATTGTTCCACATAAAACCCTATCTCCATGAGCTTGGGATCAAAGATCACTACCTCCTGCATGCATTACTGTATTTGAGATCTTATTTATTTCAACAAAGAAACAAGATGTCTCAACAAGTAGGAAGAGAAACATGAAACTGTCATGAAAATATGGCAGGGAAGTTTGCATGAAAATGGCCCCTTGGCAGTTCAAAAGTGTTTAAAGAATTTTTACAAAGCTGGTACATATAAAACTAATAATAAAAATGAAATGTTTTCTTATATTTTGACATTAAAATTTAATGATACTATTTATAACTCAAGGATATGCTTATATGATGTCTTCTACACTAAAGACTCCAAGAAATTATTAAGAAAAATTGAAACAAAGTTCATGGAAATGATGCACAACTGGTTCTGATTGTCCAGAAGATAAAATTTGCTGGAGGAGGAGGAGGACTCAGTTTTCCTCTAGAGTGGGGTCCCTAGTAGCTTGCCAATATGACAGTGAACGGCCCCACACCCATGCCCACATTAGTGACACTCAGTGGGCTCTTTGGGTTAGCAATGTAAAATGAGAAAAGTACAGGAAATCAGGAGAGGGTCATAGTTGGAGGGTCTGGGAGGAGTTGGAGAGGAGAGAGTCAGGGTTGAATTTGATTAACAAACAAACTTATATCCGTGTATGGAGTTCTCAAGCAATAAGCAAAAGTTTTTTTGAAACTATAAAAAAGAAAGCTGCTTTAAAAAAATTGCATACTTTACAATTGCATGATATAAGGTTTAAAATAGGAAGACAAATCTCTTGGAATGACTGTAGAGTAGCAGTTCTCTTTGGAACATGGGGAATTTTCTTAAGAAGCAGATTGAAGACAGGAACTGCTTGACTCACACTGTGTTCAGCCTGTGTCAATCACTGTGATGTAGCTAGAATGTGTGTACATTAAAAATATATTAGGTTTTTAGTTGGCTTTTAAAGATAGTATCTTAATGACATCCGAAACTCTAAAGGGATGACGAAGAAACTGTTCTATTTTGAAGGACATTTATAACACACTAGAAAATGATGCATTTCAGCCGGCTATGTGTTAGTAGAATGTTCTAGATATTAACAAAAAATAATACAGTCACTCAACAGTCTAAATTCAAAAATATTAGAAGGTGGAGACTGTGCTGAGTAACTTACAATTTCAACTCCTCTCTGTGAGCCAAGAACTAAGATTGCACCCAGGAGTGTGAAGCTCAGTAGAGGAAGTGGTCACCTAAACAGAAGCTGAGTCAGGAAGGGAAGGAGGGAAGGAACTGTGGACCTGGATTTGTCAAAAACAAAAACAAGTCTCCAACGAGTCAGATTATTATTAGAGTCCATTTACGAAGCTGGTGATTACGAAGCTGGTGCGTCGCATCATGGCTGATGAAGTGTTTTGACCTCACTCAAAGGTTGTGCTTCACATCAGGGTGGCTTTGAGTTTTCAAAAATTACCTTGTAGAGCAGTGCATGTGGAAGCCTTTGGTAGCATCAGTGAACTGAAACACACTAGTGACAGAAAAGAGAGCCATGGTAATAAGAAGTGGGAATCCACCTTCCCACTATGAAGCAGTCATTTCTCGCTCCCTCTCAGTTGTCCCCTACCAGTCAGATGAGACATGGTTTTCTTTCATACCCACTTGGGGCATAATTACATGGTACTGTCAATTTTCCAGAACTTTCTAAGGCACCCTGTTTTCTGCTTTTCCTCTGTTTGGCATGCTGAGAAACACATCCCCATGTGCTATGTCTATACTGGTCACATTTCTTGTCACTGGGACAAAATACCTGAAACATTGGCTCATGTTCTAAGAGGATACATTGCATCCTGGCAGAGGAGGTAGGATGTAGTTCAAAGTGACAAAGGCTTGTCACCAGGCCTCCTCACAAGTTAGTGGTCCAAAAAAAAAAAAAAAAAAAAAACAAAAACAAACAAACAGGGCTAGCTTGTCTGAAAGCTGATGTATGTTACCCACACTATATGTTACCCATAAGGTCTGCCCCACTACCACCAGATAGATCCCATGTCCTGAAGACCCAGGCCCTTTCAGAATGGTATCACAAGCTTGTTAAGAACAGTTCACATTCAGCGCATAGCACTGGCATGATATAAAACACTGTAACATCCACTTTAATATATGTGCTTGTGTATTAGTTTCAACTTCAAAATTGTTCCTCCCTCTCCTATTCCTGTGCCTCTCGGTGTGGTCTCTTTTCTCTGCAGCTTCAAGCTCCATCTGCTATGCCCACTTCTAATCTAATGCTTCCAATAAATTCTTCTCTCTGGCTAAACCACAGACCAAGCCTTATTCTCTCTCCTGATTTCTATCCAGTCTCCAATTTCTCCTCTGAACGGGCATCTCTAGAACCTATTGCTCTTAATACTGTCATTTTCTTCATCGGCCTGCAATCTCTATAGTACTAAGTGGCTTCACTTGCCTAGTTTCCTGACTTATTCACTCTGTGTCTTCATTGCTTCCTAATCACCTGGCTCTATAGGAAAAGGTGCCCATTTAATGCAGCACTGAGGGTGTCTGTCTTTCCACACCCACTCTTTTTCTCCCACATCTCATTCATTCCTGTGATGTTGGACTTCCATCCTTGAATTGTAGATACATGTTGTCAAGCTAGACTTGGTCTTGGCAGAGTGTTCTTGGGTCATATCTGTTGATACCTAAACCGTGTATTTATCATCTTTGCAGAATGATGTACAGATAATGTTCTTGTGCTTACATATTTTCAGTTTTAAGTTACCCATCTGCAGGGGCCATGTATATTTCTTACATTTTAGAAGTGACATTTGTGGCAGCTTTAATGGTGAGTCTCTTCCTCCTTTGACTCCCACAAGACATCTGAAGGGCCCATTTCCTGGCTTTGCTCCCAAGGTTTGCAGTGCCTCCCTACAGTGTGTGAGTCAGCGGCCACAAGTTTGCATTTTGGAAATAGTTTTGGCAGCTGGTAGAATTATCCTGAGGTAGTTGAGGCTGTTATCTCTAAGTGGAGAGAAAGAGTAATCTGAGGGTGAGGTCAGGCAGCATGGAGTCTGTGGAGGGCTAGCAATTAGGCTAAACAACAGCAGCCTGGGAAAGGTTAGAAACCAACATTCTGCTGAAACTGAATGTGAAATGGAGCCAGAAAATTCCTGGGAAACCACATAAGCCAAGATTCACATTTCATAGATAAGGAGCCCGGAAAGGTTGTTATGAAGTCCAATGTTACATGAATAAGTCAAAGGCAGAGCCAAAGCAACCCTCCTCTGCTCCAATTCCAAGGGCAAGGGCAGGCTCTGTACTGCCCCAGATGCTTAGCAGTGTCTGCACAGGACCAGCATGTTGGTCTTCTCTGCTGGTGTTTTTGACATCACCAAGTCCTTAAAAGCACTACTAACCAAAGATGTAGCAACAAATACTTTAAACACCAACAATGGCATCAACTGCCAAGGATCCCAGTGTCTGGTGTCTACATAGACTGTGTCTTCAACCATAAGTCTTGGCATTCTAGGTGAAGGACACCCATGTTTAAACCATCTCCCCAGCTTCATAGTCCTGTGACCATTCCCATTATTTCTTTAAGAAGTCTACTTTCAAGGCCATGATTCGTGATCCAGATGTTGCCACTGCCTAGAGATGTTCTGTCTTAGTCCATTGGGATCATCAAAATCATAGATGAAGAGAACAGAAACTATTTATTATACTTCTGGAAGTAGAGCAAGATTTAAGGCACCCAAATGAAGTCTTGTGAGAGCAGTTTTCTGTTTCATAAATTATGTCAGTTAACTGTGTTCTCATGTGACAGAACGAAGTGTAAATATCACTGAACCTCTCCTTTATTTCCACCCCCATTTCCTTCTTGAGATAGTTTTTCTATGTAGGTTAGGCTGGCTTTGAACTCATAATCCCTCTGCCTCAGTCTCCTGAATTCCTAGGTATAGGTCCATGTCATTGCACCTGCTTAGTTCTCATGTTCAAGATCACTAACACCATTCTCAACAATAGTGATTTTATCTTAATTACCTCCCAACCCATCTCCTAAATTAACCCTTGTAATACAGTTTCAGCATAGATTTTATTCTGTGTGATGGACCTCTGGTTTGTCTGCTTCTAGACTCTAAGTGCCATTTGCTCAACCAATTTGAGCCACATGGTCATTTCAGGCTTGTTCCTGGCAGCACCTTGGAGTCCCTCCTGCTAGGATCTCTTGAGTACCATGGCCAAACCATTCTACCCCTTCTCACTGATCCCAATGCTTTGCTCAGCTGAAGAAAACACTGCATTGTCACACTTGGTTGCTGTCACATGGGTCCTAGGTACATCTCATCAGTCTTTAATGCTCAAACCACCCCCTAATTCTTATATGTCATCAAATCAGAAGTTTGAAATTGCCTCCTACATTAGACTTATGACTTTCAGAAATAAGCCCAACTCCTAGGGTATACTATAAATGAAGGAAAGATTTGTAGGCACAAGTCTCACATCCTATAGTCAGATAAGCATGTCTTAGTCCATTCTTTCCTTCTTTGACCTAAGGAGAGGTTTAGAAGTGTGCCTAAATCTTTCTTCCCATCCTCCTTCCACATCAGATGATTGGAAACATTAAAATGAATCAGTTCCAAAATAAAAGTTATTGCATAAAGAAATAGGTCTTATCTTTTCCCTTTTTCTACATTGATCTGCTAACTGAATGCCCAGGACTCACTCTTTGAGTTTCACACATACTCATATACATCCAGAGACGACAACACACACACACACACACACCACACACTTGCATGAGGAAGTTCATATACATCCAGAGACAACAACAACAAACACACACACACACACACACATACACACACACACCACACACTTGCATGAGGAAGTTCTTATAAACCAATAAAATTAATGGTTTTTTCCAATTAAAAGACTCTTATCTCAGACATAAATTGAGCACAACTATTACCATTTTGCAATTTATAAAGTACAAGATATACATAACACCCAGTCCATCATTTTTGCCAATTAAATAGAACACTCTGTTATCTACCCTAACTTAAAAGACTTATAAATCTATATATTATATCCTGGGTTTAATTTGTATACTATTTGAAAACTATCTTCTCAGAATTGTCCTCTCAATGTTAAATAGTCTGGGGTAGTCTTTCAACCCTGTCAGAAATCCAAGAGAGACCAATATTATCTGAAATATAGGAAGCCTAACACAGCTTCCAGAACTGAGACAAATGGCAGAGACAGTTGCCTACCTATACAACCCCAGTAAATCAGAAAATTGGAGCATTAGTCTTCAGCCTTCTGATCCAGGATATTCTGACAGACCTTGAAAAACAGGAATTTTGAAGGACTAACTTATTGGCAGAACTAAGCTATCCTAACCTGTAATTTGTGTCCTGTCAAGGACGGTATAGGTCTGCAGGAGAGGTCAGCACTTTCTGCCTAGTGGCCACCTAGCCACAATGTATCACCTCACCTGGACATAAAGATGCTCAGCTGCTTCTTTGAATACACGAATCAGGAGCTGTTAGGAACAGATATGGCTCAACATCAAGTGAATAAATAGCATTAAATGTCACATTTGTGTATTTCTGACGTTTTTGAAAGCCAACTATCTATGTAAAGTAATCTTGATTGTTGTCTGTTAACTACCCTCAGCTACTTGTAATTAAAATAGCTGAAAACACCCTAACAATAAACTCAAAACCATGAATTTGCTATCTGGTCTTTAACTCACAGGCTTAAACATCTCAGAGCAGTTTATAATGACAGTTATAGAAGGACTGGGTCCAAGCCTTCCACTTTTAAAATTTTTGTACCAATAGAAGAAATTTATACCAATGAAAGCCTTGATTCTGCATCAAAATAAATTCTGTAGCAAAATAAGAAATTATGACTTCAACTTAGTAACTATTATAAAGATTTCTACCAAATGAGATTATGGCTACACAATCAATTCTAGCTATTTCCTCCCTATTCCAGTTATGACCATTTCTAAATTACCCAGAAAGGCAACCTTAGAATAACTACCTCCAGTCCCAAAGCCCAGGTAACTGGGAAGATAACTCTTCATGACTTCTTCAAGCTGAATATGGGCATTGGGGTATCTTTGAAAAGGGGAAGGGTAGGGAAAATGGGGGAGTTGGTTGGCCTTAAGAAGGCCACACCAATGATTGTTTTAGTCTCTGATGTCTGCATCATGACTGGATCCGACTGAAAGTCCAATAGATCAGGAGTTCAAAGCAGATCAGTTCAGCATGTCTGACAATGAGACTCACCAAGGCTATAATTTCTGTAATATACAAATCTCAAAACAAAATTTTAGTATCTTTAAGATAACTTTTTTGTTTGATTCTCTGGAGTCTAGTTCTTCAGGGAGTCTTTCTTCACCATATCTGATCTATGTTACTCTGCAAGGTTTATAGACACTAATCCCCTTAAAAATGCAAAGACAAAACCTTTCTCCCAACTCAGCATATCACACAGGGCCCCCAGTGGAGGAGCTAGAGAAAGTAGCCAAGGAGCTAAAGGGATCTGCAATCCTATAGGTGGAACAACATTATGAACTAACCAGTACCCCCAGAGCTCATGTCTCTAGCTGCATATGAATCAGAAGATGGCCTAGTCGGCTATCAGTGGAAAGAGAGGCCCATTGGTTGTGCAAACTTTATATGCCTCAGTACAGGGGAAAGCCAGGGTCAAGAAGTGGGAGTGGGTGGGTGGGGGAGTGGGTGGGTGAGCATGTGGGGGACTTTTGGGATAGCATTGGAAATGTAAATGAAATAAATACCCAATTAAAAAAGAAAATTATAAATTAAAAAAAAGAAAGAGTAACAACAACAACAAAAAAACCCTTTATTTTGACCTCTCTCCCAGAGGAATAATATGACCACAAAACTCAAAATCACACACATTTTGAAAATTAAAACAATACAAAACAAATGAAGTAAAGTAAAATACTGTATGTTCCTATTCTTAGACTTTTTTTTTTATTTTGTCTTGTCAGGAAATAAACCCAAAATTCTTGTGGAGCCCACATTCAAAGAATATGAGTCAGTTATCATGCAGACCTTATTATATCATCTATAAAACAAATGATTCACACTTCTATCTATACCAGCTTATAAGCAGGAGCTTTTCAAACCAGGATTTAAATCCAAAATTCCTGTGGATCCCATTTTAGACAGAATAGGAACATCCTGTAAAATTTTTAGAGAAATATATTTTTATACCATCTTTAAAGCAATTAATTCAAACTTTCACTATTATCTGCCGATAGGGAACACATAGATTTTACTTGTTAAGCTCTGTGCCTAGAGAAGCCATCCTGTTATACTTGTGGTGCTCTCTACCTGGAGCCACAGACATTTATTTTATTAACACCTGTTATTATATCTATCTGTTACGCTCTCTACCTGGAGCAACAGACTTCTATCAATTAATACCTGTCCATAGCAGATGATTATCAGTGCTCTCTCTACTTAGAGTCAGTGACTAATTCTCCCTATCCTAATTCAAAACCGCAGATGAAATTACCCACGTGAATGGGACAAAACCTGTATATAAATGTATCCTGAAAGCATATAATCCCAATTTTATAAATTCACAGTTAAATCAATATTTGCACCAAGATGTAGGCAGCTTCCATTCTCTAGCTTTCTGACTCAAAGCAGTCATCTTATCTCTTTCCACAGCAGGGAACTCTAGAGTCCTCTTTGTTTCAAGGTGACACGTCCCAGTGCCACCTTTCTCTCACTTTAAATAAAACTCTAATTCTGAGGCTAATAATCTTAAATTTCTAATGGATTCTTGCCAAACATGTTGTTTCACCACCTGTTGCAGGAAATATTTTTAGAAAGATGTAATTCATGCTATGCTGGCAGGCCCCAAGTGGGCTGGCCGGCCAGGCACTGGCTGGCCTGTTCTTATCTCATAGGGACTGTCTGACTCAGAGCTCTGAAATCTCTCTACCCAGCTCACTATGTTCCCACTGGTGGGTTGTTACCATGCCAACCCCGTGCTTCAAAATTCCCATGGCGTTTTAGGATGCAGTTCTTGCAAACCCATGTTTTGCTGCTATATCTTTCTCTCTGGAACCCAGTTGAGCTGCCACATGAAGGAAAACACCACTCAAACTTAGTTCAGAATCAATGGTAACTCAATTGCTGGGTACAACAATTAGAACCCTAATCTTGTAAGCCAATATTAAATCTAAATCCTCCAGTGGTGAATCCTAGCAGATTTGCCATCTAAACAGGGGGTCACTAGTAGCTACATCTTGTCCTCCCACTCTCCCCATCCACAAAATTAATGTTTTTACTTAGTAACAGATCACCTTAATGGAGCTTGAGGAAAACTAATGTTAGTGGACATTGTCTTTGGCCATTGCATTATGTTGTTGTTTAATGGGCAGTTGAAGCTAATTCTATCAGCAAGAAGCCAATTCTCAGCAGTTGATAGCACATAGTTAAATACTGACATCATCTGAAATGGGACTATTGCAAAATCCTGATCTCTTTATTTCCCAGATTTCTAAATCACAAAGTCAGCTTTGGACCACTTCATAAAGTCGTTTTGATACCCATGAGTTCCAGGCACGCATCCCAGAATTTAACTAGGCAGCAACTGCACCAATGATATTTCCCTCATAAACACCATTTCCACTGGGAGAAATTACTTAGTCATCTGTAGATCAGAAAATTGGATGCTTTGATGGCCTAGATTTGGTAGAACACATATTCTCTATTTCTCACAGGAAGGCCGAGAGGTATGAAGAGATGGAATTCTCTTGGGAAGTCTCAGCATTTGCCCCTCCCAGATAAACACAAGTGTTCATTTTAGTATTTACTGATGTCCTCAAGGGTCTCATTAACAGCCCAGACATGAGGATTAAAACCAGCATGTACTGTGTTTTAGCTAAATCCCAGAATTGTGTTGCAGCAATTGAAACTCTAATCTGATGACCACTCTGCTGCTTGGAGAGGCATACGCAGACTGCAGATGCCCTTCCTAGCTAGAGGGCCCTGACTCTGAGGCCTTTGTCTCATACGGAGGATGGAACAGAAAGAATAAGGCTCTGTGGGTATGCTCATGGTAACTTTCTAACCCCTTTATTTCACTTGGTGCAAGCCATGGTGGTCACAGCTGTACTGCTTTCTTGAATTTATTTGGAGCTAATAGGTGACAGTCCCTGAGCAAGGGAGGCTTGTATGAAGGACATCTTTTTCCCCCAGAGTTAATTTGCCTTGTTCTGGCATAACTCACTACTTTTCCTTACTGAGTATAAATACTGTCACGTGTCATCAGATAGTTCATGAAGTCACCACACATGCTTCTATTATGGAAAGCAATGATCCTGGGCTGAGGGATCTTAAACATCCCATTGCCCACCATCCTCTCTTTACTCAGCAAGGAATGAAAGAGGAAGAGTTAGGATTTAGGTCATTATATTGTTTTCTTTCTTTTTTTCATTTTTTATTAGATATTTTCTTTATTTACATTTCAAATGCTATCCCGAAAGTTTCCTATACCCCCCCCCCGCCCTGCTCCCCTACCCATCCACTCCCACTTCTTGGCCCTGGCATTCTCCTGTACTGGGGCATATAAAGTTTACAAGGCCAAGGGCCCTCTCTTCCCAATGATGGCCAACTAGGTCATCTTCTGCTATACATGCAGCTAGGGACACGAGCTCTGGGAGTACTGGTCAGTTCACATTGTTGTTCACCTATAGGTTGCAGACCCCTTCAGCTCCTTGGGTACTTTCTCTAGCTCCTCCATTAGGGGCCCTGTATTCCATCCTATAGATGACTGTGAGCATCCACTTCTGTACTTGCCAGGCACTGGCATAGCCTCACTCGAGACAGCTATATCAGGGTCCTTTCAGCAAAATATTGCTGGCATATGCAATAGTGTCTGGGTTTGGTGGCAAAGTGTGGATACTTCATTCCTCCTTAGAATAGGGGACAAAACACCCATGGAAGGAGTTACAGAGACAAAGTTTGGAGCTAAGACAAAAGAATGGACCATCCAGATACTACCCCACCCGGGGACCCATCCCATAATCAGCCACCAAACCCTGACACTATTGCCTTCTACTATTTTCAAGTGCATTGTTTGGAAACAGAAGGATGGGGTGGGATGCGGGAGATTAATTGAAAATAACGTAAGCCTGATATCCTTGGGAAAGTCTAACCAAGTTGAGGAGGGCTTATGAATATTTAGTAGGTGGCATGCTTCATGAATCCCAAGAATGAATGGGAACCTCACCTTTGGTACTTGCTATCAAAGTGTGTACAAGGTGACATTGACCTAGAGTCCCCCAGACACCAGATCTCAGATCAATAAGCACAGCAAATTAAATGTAGCTTCAAAGGATCTGAACTTGAACCAAGAAGTTCTCTTTATTAATGTGTTCCTGGAAAAAATTCATATTTTGATTACATTGTTTCCTTTCAGACAAAGATGGGAACAGTTCTGAGGAAAACACAGTGAAGACATCTCAGGCCTTTGGCAGCCCGATTCCTTTCCCTGTGCATTTGGTACAGTTTGGATTTGACATCATCCAAATGACCCACTCCTGGGTTAAAAATGCAGCCTGCCCCCTCCCCATTTTCTCATGCTGTTCTCTCCCCTCTCTGACATTTTCTTGGCTGTGGTTGAAACTTTGACACATAAATACCACTTGTCAAATGATACTATAAAACAAACATCCAAGTGTCAGCACATGGTTCACTAGTCTGGGGACTAGAGAATAGACCCAGGGACACCTCTGTGGCAGCTTTCATTTGCCTCCAGCCATCTGCAAATAATTTGATACTAGGTTCCAATGCAGCTAGCTAGGTTCTTTGGCCTGGTAAAATAGCGGGGCGGGGGGGAGGGGGAGGGAAGAAAGGGCTGGAGTCATCATTAAGCCTTAACTCCTATAAAGTAGATAAAAACTGTAGGTTTTTAAAGACCTGCTTCAGACTAGCCCAATAGCACTCACCACATGGTCTGAAACCTCCTTTTACTTGCAAATCCCACCACAAGCACCAGACGATTCAGAAAACTCATTCCTCTCCTCCCACCCAAACCACCACAAGCTCACAACTGTGTCCCTGAAAATGGCTGCAACCCTGTAAGGACCTCTGAGGTCATCCTGACATCTAAATCTGAGGTTCTTTCTTCTCACTTAGGGATAGAACACTTTCAGAGGCAAGATGTGGGGAGCCTTGAGAGATTAGAGAGAAGTGGGTACCATCATGGATTGGCCAGATCTTCAAGATGCCTGTGATCCCTCCCCATTCTTTGATATACAGGACTTTCCATAGAGACTGTGGGTGAGTTTGGGTAATGGTTCCAGGGTCAAGTGCAGCGGTAAAGAGGTAAGAGACAGGGATGATCCAGGAAGATGGTGCCATGTGCAAAATGTCCAGTCAAAATGCACCCTACCCCACGGAGTGATAGTTTACTCTCCTGCACAATGGGAGCATAATAGCTATGCAAAATGTCCCTTCTTTCCTTCCTTCCTCCATTTCTTCCTTCCATTTCTTGCTATTTTCAAAGTAGGAAAGAGCAGAAAGAATCATCAAGAAGTGGCTTTTCAGTGGATCTACAGAAAATCTACTCTCAGGGCTCCTCACTTGTAACTGTGTCACTTGGAAATGTTTCTTCAGCTTCCTATGTGGTGAAACTGAACCAAGCGAAATGGACAGAGTAACCAATTGGATTCTGAATGTCATCAATGCCAAGAGAATGTAAATCTGTCCTTATACACAAAAGTCTGAAACAGTGAGAAAGAAACTCTTTCCAAATTAGACAATAATCTCAGCATGTATAGAAAAAAATATATTAACAAGGTTAAAAACACTCACAAGAAATAATAAGAAAAAATTGTTTGGATAATGAAGCTATCCAATGAACAAATCCATAGACCCAAATATACAAAAATATTGTAGCCATCTCACACCAGTCTGGGGCACAGAATGAAAACAACTTCTGCATGTGTCTTCCTACAACACCTGTGCTCTTGTCTCCCACAATTTGTCTTGCCCTAATGGAGAGCATTACCCATTTGCAGTCGGGTATAGTTCTAGTCACTCAATATTATCAGTGTCTCCACAGCGCCTGCTCAGTTGTTCAGGAATCATCCTTCTAATCTCACCTCAACCCACTGAGCAGCTCTCTACCCTCCCTGTCTTCCTCCCAGACCATTGTGTGTCTGACTACAAAACCCCAAGGAACAGCATGCACCTCACTCTTATTTCCACACAGCAACCAAACTTTCCTTTGGAAATATAGTGCACATTCTTCTATGTATGTATCCTCTCTGTGCGAGACATTTTCCTCCTCATGACCTCCCTTTTAGTCAGAGGGCTCTCTTCAAACCTGGAACACTTTGTGTTCTCAGATATATTGCATATTTTCTGCAGCACAACCTTTATACATGAAATTCTCCCAACTCTTTCTATGCAATAAGAAGACCATGAATATTTGTAAAGCTAGTAACATGTATAACAGTGCACATCTGCAACACCAGAAATCTAGAGGCTGAGGTAGGGGGAATCGTGAATTCAAGGCCAACCTGGGCTACATAATAAAATCTTTGCCTAAACTCATCATCATTTCCAAAGTATTAAGTTAATTATCCTATGAAAGGGTCTTTTTCTTGCCCTTTGCACTTTATCAGAAATTCCTCAATGATATAGACAATAGTCCTGGATTTACAATGCTGAGCACACCTGCAAAGATCTTGCAAATGGATTTGCCCAGGCTCATCTCTCAGCAACTGTACAGGATTCCCAGGAAAGGCCTGACTACTGTTACCTTAAGTTTCTTGGTAATTTTGTTAGCAGCCAGTGTTATAAGCCATTAGCTTAGGAAACAGTCTTAAGCCGGCCAGTTTCTTTCTTCCTAGAACATCCCCTTCCTTTAACTAGTTAACTTCTCACCTATCCTTATATGGCAGCTCAGTTCTGGTATTCTCCTAGAATAGCCCAGACAGTACATGTAAAATATAAATCCACTTCCAGCTATTTACCTAAAACAAATTAAGTTCAATGTTCAAATAAGATTTCCTAGTGATTTTATTTGAAATTAGGGCCAGTATCCAGATATTTTTAGTCAGTTTTCCAATGTTTAGTTCAGCCCCATTGTATACCGGACAGTACATGATTGCTTGTACTGTATGGATGGTGCTGAGCTAAATGAAAACAGCCTGCCTCAAAAGGGGAGAAAGCAATTAGTAGATGGGGGTCCTGAGCAGAAGGGAGAAGCCCATTGAGGTGATGGGCATCCTCAGCATCAGGACAGCAGTGTGGCAGCACAACTGTGTGCAACTCTCAGAGAACTCTGCAAGACTGGGTTTCACCATCTGTGAAGCTTGGCAAAACCCACTTAAAATTATCCACATAACTGAAGGGGAAAACCAATGAAGACAACTGCTATGGTTCTTCTAGTTGCACGGCTTATATTTTCTCAAGACAAAAAGAAACGAAATTTCATAAAGTAATTCCAAAATGAAATGCCAGTTCTCTTGCAGATACTAAACATACGGAGCTTAATATTTAAACAATAAGTAAAATTACATTAATAAAAAATTAAAAACCTATAATAATAACTTTAATGGTAATATAATTCAATCCCATAAGTCACATTTATTCTACCTTTGTGTACTTTGTCTACTTAAGGCAACTATAAAAAAAAATCACACCTCAGTAGGAATATATATAGAATTAATTTTTAAGGTTTGTTTTCAAATAACCTTCTATAATAAAATATGACATGTCCCTGTTACTAGATAATCAGTGAACTAAACAGGATCCCATGAAACAAGCACTCAATCTAGTAGCAACTAAAGTGGGATATGGGGTGTACGTGAGGAAGAACCAAAAATCTGCTACAACCAAACCAGTGTCTAAGACATCATCCTTGATTGACTCCTATATCAGGAGCAAGCAAAAGACATCTGAGAAGGCTTGTCTGCCACCTGATAAGATGTAAGGAACACGAACCTGGGAGTGAAGTTCTAGCTTTATGCTTAAGAGACACAATGAATGCTACATAGAGGTGAAATGCCAGTGTCTGCAATTGATTCATAAATGGTTCACCAAAAACACACAGAAGAAAAAAGAACAGTATATGCCAGAGATGAACAACAAATCACCCCGTCAACACGTAGGGTGTGTTGGATTGAGTGTTGTGCCAGTTTTTACTGTTTATGTAAAGTTGGATATTTTTAAAGGTTAGAAGGAAAACGGAGGAGGGGAAAACACATAACCAAAATCAACAGCCTCGTCTGCTTGGTGAGGAGCAGAACTTGGTGGTGCTGCAAGGAAACTCCCAGAGTTTGGAAGAAGCTTGGGTTGCTGAGATGGGCGGCTTGGAAGCTGCTACAGCAGTCAAGGCAGGGCATTCCCTTGTCAGAGACTACATATTTCTTTACTGACAATCTGGAAGACTCGTGGAACTGAAATATTTCAGTTTGGACAGAAGCATCAAACCAGAACACTCTTAATTTTACTCCTAGCTAAACCACTGGCAAAAGTGAATGACTCCCTGAGAATGGATGGAAAAGCCCAAGCTTTCTTGGAAACCTACAAAGAAGTTTCAAGGGGGTTGCTTTGGGAACTCACACATTCATACCACTAATCAGCTTAATAAGCACCCCTCACCGCCACTCATGTTTACCCAGTATCACATCTAATCAAGTTTAAATGTCGGGGTCAGTCTTGATGAGAATGTCTCATCCTTACTCTTTGTCAGGCATTGGAGAAAGCATGGTTGTCTTTCATGGGGAGATCATTTATGGTTAGTTAGATGTTCTTCAAAGAATACTGTGGAGAGAGGCCATGAGGAGGACCATTTCCTACTAAACAGTAGTGTTCTCCAAACCCTGAAGACTCCGAGTTACCATCCCAATCAAAGGGCTTTCTGATTTTGAGACAATCCTTTTAATGGTCAATTTTAATGAAATCCAAACCAGGCTTTTCATTACTTGTTCTTTTCAACCAGGTGCCAAAGATCTGGCCAGACCTATGAATTACCAAAAGCACTTTGAAGTGCACGGGGAGTAAAGGAATCTAGGCTACTCTCCCTTCCACTCTTCCAAAAGACCATCCTGGTGAGTAGCCTTCTCCCTGATTTATCCAGCTTGGAAGGACACCATGAACTTGGTTTTCAAAGCCTGATTATTTATATTCTCTCCTCTCTGACTTTTTTCCATTCCTTTCTTTTTTCTCTTTTGTTCCATTTCTCTTTTGTAAATCTTGAGAACTATAGAGAATCTCACACCATCAGTAACTGACTTGCACTTTTTTTTTCTTGTTGAAAGCATTACTTTTAAGAGATGCCTAATTTACCCTACATTGGCACTGGTCAGCATATTATTTTTCCTTTCAAAAGTCAACAAAATTAAAGCTCACCCCTCTAAGAGCAGCAGAATTTGGAAGTCAATATGTGTTGCCTGCTACCCAGCTAGGCTATCATTTCCTGCCTGCTGATGGTAAGATTTAATTGCAGAACCTAAAATACAACTAAAATTCCCAGGGAAATTCACATGAGTACCATAATATGTGACATTTCTCATGTGTTACATATAACCTCCCAATAGTGCTATCCCACTTGCAAACACCTTGCACCAATGCAATAGCCTGTCTTTTCCTTGGCCTCCAGCAGTCTTGGGCACTCATGAATTCCAGTTAACATTGTCAGAAAAGGGTACCAAAAAAGACCACGAATCACCGTGATCTCACTCCAGGGGAGATGAGCACAGGTTTGTTAAACAGCTACTTAGGCATGTGGGTTGGAATTTATGGCATCCTATATGTAAAACTCTTATGCAGCAATTGGGAAGTCATGGAGCAGGCACGAGGGAAGCACATTTGCTTTTTGATATTCTGCAAGGCAAATATCATGGCATAATGAGGATCAAGGGTTATACAGGGTAGTTACCCACACCCACCACCATCAACTGTAAGTTGAATACTAGACGTGTTGCTTATTTTATTCATAGGTACAGCCAGCCACACATGCTAAACCACTTAGAGCAGTTTATTGACACTGGCAAAAAGCAAATGACGCAAACAGAGCCTTGTGGAATTCTCAGGGACTCTCTTCCCAAGTGCTGCCACCAAATTTTCTTTAGAAAATTTCTTTCTACATTGAAAACATGCCCAGATTTTGGAAAGCAACAAGCAATCAGGTATATTTTTTTCCTCTGTTTTTTTGCCAATCTCAGTTGACTATTTAAAGTAAACTAATTTTTTCCCACTTAAATTGTAAAGGTCTATTCAACAGTGGTCTCTCTCTCTCTCTCTCTCTCTCTCTCTCTCTCTGTTTATATAATTTAGGTGTGTGCATATGTGTGGATGGTATGTATGTTTGGTGTGTGCATATTCAAGCATATGGTATGTTTTGTGCTAAGTGATATATATATATATATATATATATATATATATATATAGAGAGAGAGAGAGAGAGAGAGAGATAGATATATGTAAAATGGGTGTATACATGTAAGTGTGCATGTGTGTGTAAACAAGTCTTCAAGCCTAGACTGGTGAGCACAAATTAAGCTAGAGCCTTATCATCACCAAATTTCAAAGCAAATATTTTATACATTAAAAAATGAAAATTATCCTCTGACTAGAAGCTCTCTATGGAGTTTCTTCTCAAAGGAGGCAAGATGTGAATTTCAGAAGGCATGTATAGGACCAGCACAGGACCTGTGGCATGGCTATCACTCCAATGGTTATCATTACTGCACTGTCAGATCTCACCGTGAAAGGTTTGGGAGGAGAGGCCGTGCTGCACAGTAAATAAGAATAGGTCGCTTACTCGTTCTACTCCCTTCAGCAAGTGTTTGACTATCTGGCTACCTCAATGCTCGTTCCAACCTCTCCCAGGTAGAGCACAAAGAATTTGGATGGGAAAATAATTTTAAACTCATTAGCACAGTTCAGCCCTTAGTACATAGTGAATAAATATTAGTGCCAATTCTTCCTGGTTTCTTCCTAACTCTAGACATTTTCTTCTCACAGTAGTATTCCATGTGCTCCACAGAAATCACTGCACTTTACTTTTTCACTGTCAGAAATGTTCTCAATGTCATATTTTGAGGGTTCACTGAACACTGGTTTAAGAAACAGATAAGAAACATACCTGCTGAGACCTTTATATTCCACAGATAAGAAATTATTACTTGCATGTCAAGTATTTTGTATCTAACTCCTTCTCATAATAATTATCCAAAACAGGAACCATGATTGATTTTACTGTACAAAATAAACAACAACAACATCAACAAAACCAAAATTTGCAGCTAAGGATAGCCCTGAGAGATTTCATAAACAGTACTGGAGGATACATTTAAAACTGTCAGGGCTGACTTTAGATGATGCTACACTTAGCAGTGTAGTATCTGTCAGGCACCATAACACTGGACATTATATTACATGGCCAAGGGAGGAATGTATAGCTTGTGGAGAGAAGCTCTGTATCCTGAAAGAGTACAACGCCACGGAGAGGAGGAAGGCTAAGTCCAGAGAAGCTTGCCAACAGCTCTTGGAAAGCAAACTTGAGTTTGCTGACTCGGAAGTCTGCAGCCATCAAATCTCTACATAGCACACAGCTGCCTTACTAATCTGCTATCGGCTTTATCTTTTCATCCTTGAAAACAAAAACAAAATCCAGCTAGAAATAGCCAATATATTTCCTTCCAAGTTTGGAAGGAATGATAATGAGCTGAAGAGGGTTAAGCATGGATTGCAACAAATTGAAGGACCATGAACATGTTAAGGCTACAAAATAACTGCACTTTTATAAAGAAGGGAAACCTCGTCAGGAAGACCTTCAAGAACCTTCCCCACATTCCACATTCAACACTGAAAAAGGTACCGCAGCCACCATGTGAAGACTGACAGCCTCATAGAGCCCCAACCCTTTTGCAGAAGGAGAAGTCTGCTGTTAAGCCACATCCATTCTGACTTAATGGCATCTTCTCACTGTGCCCTGGATTTCCTGGATGTTTTGAGTTAGGAGCTTTTTGCATTTTGTATTTTCTTTGACTGTTGTGTCAATGTTTTCTATGGTATCTTCTGCACCTGAGATTCTCTCTTCTATCTCTTGTATTCTGTTGGTGATGCTTGTATCTATGACTCCTGATCTCTTTCCTAGAATTTCTATCTCCAGAGTTGTCTCCCTTTGGGTTTTCTTTATTGTTTCTACTTCCATTTTTAGATCTTGGATGGTTTTGTTCATTTCCTTCACCTGTTGATTGAGTTTTCCTGTAATTCTTTAAGGGATTTTTGTGTTTCCTCTTTAAGTTCTTCTACCTGTCTACCTGTGTTCTCCTTTATTTCTTCAAGGGAGGTATTTATGTCCTTGTTAAAGTCCTCTATCATCGTCATGAGAAGTGATTTTAGATCTGAATCTTGTTTTTCTGGTATGATGGTGTATCTAGGATTTGCAATGGTGGGAGAATTGGGTTCTGGTGATGCTTGGTTTCTGTTGCTTATGTTCTTATGCTTGCCACCTGCCACCTGATTATCTCTGGTGCTACCTTCCCTACTATATCTGACTAGAGCCTATCCTTCCTGTGTCAGAACTCCTCAGAGTCCCTCAGAATCCAGCTGTCTCTGGGATCCTGTGATTCTGGAATCCTGTGATCCTGACATCCTGGGTGTGTCAGAGTTTCAGGGAGTCAAGCTGCCTCTGGGACCCTGAGATCCTGGTGTGAGCAAGCTCCTGGGATCCTGGGATTGTGGGCATGTTAGAGTGTCTGGGAGTGGAGCTTAATGACTTAATGATATCATCATCATGATCAGAGGGGATGGTAGAGAGATTTGAATAGTTTTGCAATTTTAAAAAATTAGATTATCAGAGGGTGGGAGCAAGTCATAATGGGGAATTACTGTTGCAGAGAAGTTTACATTGAGGCTAATGGAATATTGTAGGTGGTATAACAGTTACACAACGCTATGGAAGTCCTCGGTGCGTGTTTCTCTGTACTTCTAGAAATGTCGTAGAAGGAAAAGTTTTACATCTCTTATCACAATATTGAGAATAAAATCTGGAGGAGAGAAGTGTTGGAGCCTCTAATACAGAGGGTTTACTGTGCTATGGCAAAGCCAGGGTGAGTGACAGTCTTCTACCTCTCTGTATATTGACTTTGGTTTTATACCTTAAACACGGATCTAAAACTATTCTCTTTCCCACAGAGAATACAGGGCAGGGTCTTGTCAAGATCTTGGGAATTTCAGATGCCATGGAGGAAGAGGTTAGCTTTTGATATCTCATGGCTGTGGATGCAGTTTCCCCCAGCTAATGACTCAGTCTCCAAATTGGCTTCTGAACTAAAGGGAGCTTGTGAAAGGATGAGCAGGCCCAGGGCCATCTCATTCAGAACTACATAACAACCTTCAAGTGCGAACGGATTTGGTTAATAATGTTTGTTCTTGGAAAGTGCTAAAAGCTACAGTTGAGGTGTTCACACCTTACCTTGATTCTAGCTCCTCTCTCTGTGATTTGAAATCTTACCATTTCATGTTCTCATCCCTTCCAAACTTGGAAGGAGGTATATTAGGACTATTTCTACCTGGACCTTATTTTTTGTTTTCAAGGATCAAAAGATAAAACTGGTAGCAGCTTAGTAAGGCAGCTGTGTGCTACGTACGATTTGGTCACTGCAGACTTCTGAGTCAGCAAGCTCAAGGCCAATGCTTCATCCTGATGAAGAAGCTCAAGTATTGAATGGCTCATGATGTCTGTTGGGAACATATGCCCATATAGCTGCTGCCTTTTCATTTTAGGTTCTTTTAGAAAATAGAAAAGAAAATCTCCTCCCATGCTACTGCTTATAGCCACTGTTCCAAAGCTGCCAGCTGCCTTCTGAGGTTTCAGGTACCACCTGGGGTTAGTTTTCCTTCAAACTGTATTTTCCTCCTCAAGATTTTAAGAAGCTTTCTAAGTGGAACTGCATGTCATCTTATGAAGAATAAACTTAATTTTTTTAAAAAAATTCATACTAACTTTGTAATGTTACAGAAATAAAGAGTTGTACACAGTGTGATATGAGCCTCATGTCAGAGAACTTACATTTTCCAAATCTGTAGGACCCAGAGCCTGGGACTCCAACTGAATCCTTCATCCCTATTGCCCTCACTCAAGAACCAAAGCCCCAGCTCTCTAACATTTACACTGTTATTCTGCAGAGCTGTTGATGATGACTATCATAGAGTAATGTAAGAATATCTGCATAATACTCTGTGAAACAAAGGTCTACTGTGGTGGCTACTCCATGGTTTGGCCACATCTCTCTAGGTTGTTATGGATGCAGCCTGTGGTCTAGAAGGATCAGATGAAGTCAACAAGGTCACAGAAAGGAATGCCCAGTTTAACCAAAAATTAAAAGCTAGAGAAGAAATGTGTGTCAGGAAGACTGGGTCTT
Organism: Mus caroli; assembly: GCF_978045245.1. Taxonomy (NCBI): domain Eukaryota; kingdom Metazoa; phylum Chordata; class Mammalia; order Rodentia; family Muridae; genus Mus; species Mus caroli. Next base: position 78,665,941 of record NW_028227258.1, on the reverse strand, counting down.
CATTGTGAGACAATATATGTGTGCCAAGTGGAGGGCTAAGCCTGATGTAAACCAGATTAAGAAGGGACTTATATCCAAGGCTGGGGATTTGGGCCTTTATTTTAGAAGACAGTTTGAATACGCCCTGTATTAAGCTTAGTCCCCAATCCAATGCAGTATTGTGATATACTAGAACCTTACAGATGTGGGGCCTGATGGAAGGATGTCAGGTCTTAGGAAGCATGCTGTTGAAGAGTATAATGGGGATATCTGACACCCTCCTCATGTTGCCTCTTAGTCTCCATGAGATGAGTTAGCAATGCTCCTTATACTTCCTCCCCACCATGGTGTTCCTCTCAGCAAAAGCTCCAGAGTAATGACACCAACTGACCAGGGACTGAAAACCCAGAGACTGTGAGCTAAAATAAACATTCTTTTTAAATTGTTGGATTTGGGGGGGGGGCATTTTGCTACACTAACGGAACAGTGACACAGTATGGTGGTATTTCTAAAAATACAGTCCTTGGGTCTTAGCTCCATCTATGATACTTATTAGAAATGAGGATACTAGAGTTCATCCCAGAATTAGGGAGGTTCAACATAAGTCTGGAGAGTTCTAACTAGCTACCCATGTAATTCTCTTCATAGATAAGGTTGTTCTATGGAGAGTCAAAGAACAACCTACTACTTCTCTACTACTATTTGAACAGAGAGCTTTGTCATTTTGGAGGGATTTCCCACAGCCATGCTATTCAAGAAAACCAAGAAGTTTTCCTTTCAGAAGAAAATTATGTATTGAGAAATGCAAATTTCCTTTTATGGAAGTAGATTATCATAAGATGCATGTTGGCTAGATATGTTAACTTAGAGGGAAAAATCTTGAAGCAAATACATTGTTATCTGCCCACAAACTGTATTTCCTCACTGTTACCAAATGTTCTGACACATCCAAAGCAGAAAAATAAGAGTTTTCTGGGAAATAATGAGTTGTTAGTTTTTTCCCTATTATACATTTCAGAACTCTAACCTAAATTAACTTTAAGGCCTTTAAAATCTTATTTCATAATAGGTCACAAAACAGTGGCTGGGCGTAAAGAGTGATAATGTCTGAATTCCTGTGAGTTAGTGTTACTTAAAAAACATCCATGATTTCCATTGGTGCCTGGGGCAGATCCCCTGCCACAGGGCTCCATACCCAAATAGCACTGGGAGGGAGGGAGTCTCCCAGGAGCTTGGACAGACCTATAAGCACAGGTTGGACCACCGCTGCTGCTCAGAGGAACCCATCCCAGAACCCCCAGGACACAGGAACTGAGGGGCAGCCTGGGACAGGAGTCTTCCAGTTTTCCATCTGTGCCCAGAGCTAATCCTGTGCCACAGAGTACTTATACAAATATTGCCAGGAGAGAGGTGGTCTCCCAGGAGTGCCTACACACCTGTGAGCACAGATAAACTCACCACTTCTCTTCAAATTCCTGGCCCAGTGGACCCTCACAGAGCCATCAGGACACAACCAAGGATCAGCTGGGGACAGGATCCTTCTGGTCTCTGTCTGTACCCCAGAGCTGACCCTGTACCACAGTTCTCCATACCTAAATTCCTCCTGGACAGATCTGGTCTCCCAGGAGTACTGACACACAGGATTATAGGACAGACAAGTCACAGTCAGAGACAGCAAGACCAGCTAACACCAGAGATAACCAGATAGCAAAAGGCAAGCACAAGAACATAAGCAACAGAAACCAAGGCTACTTGGCATCATCAGAATCTATCTCTCCCACAACAGCAAACCCTGGTTACCCCCACAAAAACCAGAAAAGCTAGTCTCTGATTTAAAATCACATCTCATGATGATGATAGAGAAATTTAAGAAGGACATAAATATCTCCCTTAAGGAAATACAAGACAATACAGGTAAACAGGTAGAAGATCTTAAAGAGGAAACACAAAAATCTCTTAAAGAATTACATGAAAACACAACCAAACAGGTGAAGGAATTGAACAAAACCATCCAAGATCTAAAAATGGAAATAGAAACAATAAAGAAATCACAAAGGGAGACAACCCTGGAACTAGAAAACCTAGGAAAGAGATCAGAATTCATAGATGCAAGCATCACCAACAGAATACAAGAGATAGAAGAGAGAATCTCAGGTGCAGCATATATCATAGAAAACATTGACACAACAGTCAAAGAAAATGCAAAATGCAAAAAGCTTCTAACCCAAAACATCCAGGAAATCCAGGACACAATGAGAAGAACAAACCTAAGGATAATAGGAAGAGAGGAGAGTGAAGATTCCCAAATTAAAGAGCCAGTAAATATCTTCAATAAAATTATAGAAAAAACAAAACAAAACTTCCCCAACCTAAAGAAAGAGATGCTCATGAACATACAAGAAGCCCACTGAACGCCAAATAGATTGGACCAGAAAAGAAATTCCTCCTGTCACATAATAATCAAAACACCAAATGTGCTAAACAAAGAAAGAATATTATGAGCACTAAGGAAAAAAGGTCAAGTAACATACAAAGGCAGACCTATCAGAATTACACCAGACTTCTCACCAGAGACTATGAAAGCTAGAAGATCATGGGCAGATCTCATATAGACCCTAAGAGAACACAAATGCCAGCCCAGGCTACCATACCCAGCAAAACTCTCCATTATCATAGATGGAGAAAACAAGATATTCCATGACAAAACCAAATTTACACAATATCTATCCACAAATCCAGCCCTACAGAGGATAATAGATGGAAAATAAGGAGGGAAAATAACCCTAGAAAAAGCAAGAAAGTAATCTTTTTTTTCAGCAAACCCAAAATAAGATAACCACACAAACATAAAAATAACATCCAAAATAACAGGGAGCAGCAATCATTATTCCTTAATGTCTCTTAACATCAATGGACTCCATTCCCCAATAAGAAGACATAGACTAACAGACTGGTTACTTAAACAGGACCCAGCACTTTGATGCATACAAGAAATGTACCTCAGTGATAAAGACAGATACTACTTCAGAGTACAGGGATGGAAAACAGTTTTCCAAGCAAATGTTCCCAAGAAACAAGCTGGAGTAGCCATTCTAATATTAGATAAAATCGACTTTCAACCAAAAGTCATCAAAATATAAGGAAGGAGACTTCAAAGGAAAAATCTACCAAAAAGAACTCTCAATTCTGAACATCTATGCTCCAAATGCAAGGTTATCCACATTCATAAAAGAAACTTTACTAAAGCTAAAAGCACACATTGCACCTCACCCAATAATTGTGGGGGACTTCAACACTCCACTCTCATCAATGGACAGATGCGGAAAACACAAACTAAACAGACACAGTGAAACTAACAGAAGCTATGGACCAAATGGATTTAACAGATATCTATAGAACATTTCTTCCTAAATCAAAAACTTCTTCTCAGCACCTCATGGTACCTCCATATAATCTGTCACAAATCAGACCTCAACAAATATAAGAAGATTGAAATAATCCCATGCATTCTATCAGGTCACTATGGATTAAGGCTGATCTTCAATAGGAACAAAAACAACAGAACGCTCACATACACATGGAAGCTGAACAATTCCCTACTCAGTGGTAACTTGTGTCAATGAAGAAATAAAGAAATTACAGACTTTTTAGTATTCAATGAAAATGAAGGCACAACATACCCAAACTTATGGGACACAATGAAAGCAGTGCTGAGAGGAAAATGTATAGCTCTGAGTACCTCCAAAAAGAAACTGGAGAGAGCACACACTAGCAGTTTAACAGCACACCTGAAAGGCCTAGAACAAAAAGAAGCAAATACACCAAGCAGAGTAGATGGCAGAAAATATTCAACTCGGGACTGAAATCAACCAAGTAGAAACAAAAAGAACTATACCAAGAATCAACCAAACCAGGAGCTGGTTCTTTGAGGAAATCAACAAGACAGATAAACCCTTAGCCAGAGTATCCAGAGGGCACAGAGACAGAATCCTAATTAACAAGGTTAGAAATGAGTAGGGAGATATAACAACAGAAACTGAGGAAATTCAAAAAATCACCAGATTCTACTACAAAAGCCTATACTCAACACAACTGGAAAATATGAATGAAATGGATGATTTTCTGGATACCAAATACCAAAGTTAAATCAGGATCAGATAAACCATCTAAACAGTCCCATAACCACTAAAGAAATGGAGGCAGTCATTAAAAGTCTCCCAACCAAAAAAAGCCCAGGACCAGATGGTTTTAGTGCAGAATTCTTTCAGACCTTCAAAGAAGACCTAATACCAATACTGTTCAAACTATTCCACAAAATAGAAACAGAAGGAACACTACACAATTCGTTCCATGGAGCCAAAATTATACTGATACCTAAACCTCACAAAGACCCAATAAAGAAAGAGAACTTCAGACCAATCTTCCTTATGAATATTAATGCAAAAATACTCAATAAAATTCCTTTAAAAATATCCAAACCTTCTTCCTTAGCATATATGATGCTAGAAAGCTATAGATTGTCCCACACAAGCACTTGTACTTAAGATTTATACAATTTTACAATTCTGTTCCCTTGAATCAGAGAGTTTAATAAAGAGAATAAAGAGATCATTTTGATGAAAACTAAACTCATCACAGGATTTTATTATTCCCTTTTTAATACCATACATATTTTAAAAATTTAATCTAACAATATAGGAAAACTCTTATAATATGACAAACATAATAGGTATATATGTATATATGTGCACACGCACATGTATGCTCATTAGCTTATTAGAAACTGAACCTTGCCTAAATTAAAAATTAAATGAATGCTCTTAATTTTGTTTTCATTATGACTGATTTTGTTTTATGCTTTTTCTTCACAATTCTCTGTAATTTTCATAAGTCCTAAAATAGATCTCTTTTGTCCCCCAAATATATGTTTAGGGTAGGAGGCCATGGCAGACAAGGAGCAAGGGGAACATGGCAGTGTGGAGAGAGCAGGGTAACCTGGGAGCAGATGAACCCTCCCCAGCTGTTGGTACCAGGCTGCGTCCTGCTCTCAGTTACTCCATGTTGTGGAAAGCAGTGTTTTATTTACTTTTTTCCTAGGCTGTATGCTGACCAAGGAGAACCTTTTTGATAAGGGTCTTTGCACTCTGTTTTGAGGATGGAAGGTAACTCCATACCTTGCTGTGCACATAATCAGCAACAACTCTCCAGCACCATGCATGAGCACAGACTGATAGTAGCTCATTCCCCAAAGCAAAGGGTGACACCTATCCATTTATCAAAGCAAATTAGGAGCACATGAACAACATTAAAATCATATCAAGAATTCCAGGCACACAGCAAAGCAAACTGAGGAACAACCTTAGGTGAACCCTAAAAGGAGGTGCATACCAAAAGCTGCAATGACGGTAGCCCCCACTGACTTGTCACCTGAGTACTGGAGTGTGTCAAGGGACTAGCATGCAGAAACTGCTACCCCATTGTCTTCAGCTCAGTTTGTTCCATTACTAATGCTGCCCTCCTTGGGCACTTTATTCCCTCCGTGGTCCCACACCTCTTCTGGCAGCTCAATTTGACCACCAGGCCCACCTAACCCAGCAGCTTGGTTCTGCAGTTTTGAAACAATTTGCTTGTCTAACTCTAGCAGAGATTTTCTTTGAGGTTCTATCACGTTCTGCCCTCTTTCATTTCTCTTTGGACTCCTTCACTTGGCCATGGCCTCTTCAACCCTTTAGCAATTCTGTTAGGTGCACACATACGTGCACACACATACATTTACATGTGTATGATATATATTACTATTCAATATGTAGTGTGTAACCCAAGAGTTAACATTAATTAGTAGCTAAGATTTGAATAAAACAAACCATTTTTACCAATAGTTAACTATCAAGGGGAATTGGCTCAGAAAATTGTAGCCAGACACCAAGGTAGCTTGTGAGCACTGTATTTTTCGAAGACAAACAAGTGTGTCCATCTGTTTCTGCCATTGTGTGCTTCCTTCTTTTACTCCCTCCCGACAGTGAGATTCGCTTCTTCCAGTCAATAGGGAGTCCCTAAAGGTCAGAACCTGCAGGTACCTGGGTCATGCACACATAGGCCAGAAAGGTTTCGTAGACATGTGACTTACTCTCTGATTCGTTAGACACTACTTGTTAAAAAGGCTAACAATTAGAATGCCAGGGGCGGCTGGGCAGTGGTGGCGCACGCCTATAATCCCAGCACTTGGGAGGGCAGGCAGATTTCTGAGTTCTCAGCCAGGCCAGCCTGGTCTACAGAGTGAGATCCAGGACAGCCAAAGAAATACAGAGAAACCCTGTCTCAAAAAAACCAAAACCAAAACCAAAACCAAAACCAAAACCAAAACTAAAACCAAAACCAAAACCAAAACAAAACAAAACAAAACAAAACAAAACAAAACAAAACAAAAAGAATGCCAGGGGCTCTGGATTCTGCTGTGGAGTGTTGTCACTTTCCCTTATGCTAAGTAGGATGAAGAGAAAGGTTCCATTCTACAGAAGAAAGGCATGGGCTAGATTAGCCAACAGGTGTAGCCACCTAAGGAGAGGGTTCCCTGCTCTAAATATCCTGCTTCCTAGTGTTTTACTGTCATCACTCCATTTCTTAGGGTCTCAATTCTTGTAACAACCTCCTGTTAAAATGCAAATGCCTAGGGCCTTGTCAGCAGACACCTTGGCTATGAGCTCCTAGTCGAGCTGACAGCCAGTGCTGCTTGTTGGAAATCAGTTCCCAGGGAGGTAAAGAAATAGTGGCAGTGGCAGGGCAGATTGAGGGCAGCTGCAGGTCTCTGTGATGGCTAGGATCAGACTGTCACAGAGTTTCCAAACCTGAAGCTGGTGTGGAAGCGCAGGTGAGGATCCCTAGTTGTCACTGGACACTGGGATCAGTTGGTAGGGAGCTCAAGGTAGGGGCTCAGTGTCTCAGTCTGCTGGTCAAAGTGAAGGTCTGGCTTATAGTAGATGGGTGCACTCATTGGTCTCAGCACCCAGCCTTCCAAGCAACGTTGCCTTCAAGTTCAGTCTTGTTATTGTGATCTCACTCTGCACTCCCTGCTGCCTACCCCTTATGTTCTCAGCTGAGACATGCACAGTTGTGTGAGGCATGGACAGTTTATTACAAAGTTCTTAGAGGAGGAAAGTGGACAGTTGCTGTCTGATGCAGACAACTTCCGGAAGGGGGTCTTCCTGCCCAGGTGATCAGCAGACCATTTGGATTTAGCTTTTAGAGAAAGGAACAGGTCCTTATTCTTTACCAGAAAGCTTTCAGAAGCATAGAGATCTTATGTGGTTTAGATACTTTCCTGTAAATAACTCTTCGAGCTGTTCCAAACTCTTTGTTTCTACTCAGGAATGAGTAGAAACCTGCCATTTTGAATCTTGATTTTATAAGCTGGTCATTCGGAGGGAGGGGTCTCCCTCAGTGGCCTCCATGCTTGCTATATCTAATTAGAAACCTGACTGTCCTTTGTACATAAGATTGGGATTATAAAATTGATTAAGATTTTTTTCATTATTGTTTATCTTTAAAACTAATATGGCTTCTGAGGTTTTGAGTCCTAACCATGTCCCTAATTATTAAATTAAAAGTTAGGAGCTTGGTGCTGGGAAGACAGCTCAATTAGTGAAGTATCTACCCCATAGGTACAAAGACCTAAATTCAGTCCCAGAACTCATGAAGAAAAGTTGGATGTGGTGTCATGTAATCCTAGGACAGAGGAAGTGCAAGCAGGTAAAACCCTGATAATTTGCTGACCAGCCATTCTAGCCGACCTAAGGAGATATATTGTTCCAAAAGGCAAGGTGGAGAGTGCTTCTGCTGAGTAACAAGTAAGGTTAACCCCTGGCCTACACACACACACACACACACACACACACACACACACACACACACGGACTCCTCCACTGGTCATCATTTAAGCCACACATTGATTATTCCTACTCCAGAGGCTGAGAATGAAGAAAGCATGACCAAGGTGCACCTGGGATACAAAGTGAACTCAGGGCAACTTAATGAGCTCTTGTCTCAAATTGAAAGAGTAAGATAGGGGTATGGCTTCACACATGGGAGGTCCTGGGTCTAATCCCTTAGAACTGTCAAGAATGGAAAATGTCCTTTGGAGTTTGTGATGTAGCTTTGTGGTCAAGCAGGAGGCCCTGGGTTAGACCCAACACCACAGAAGTAAAAATAAATGAATCTAAACCTCGGCTTCTTGAGGATTTCAGAAACTGTTTCCTGAAAGTCTTGCTGTCGGTCTATGGAATGCTCCAGCAAGAGAAAGATGCTGAATCTCCCTGTTTGTGTGCGTAATCGCCATTACCACGTGGGAGTTAAATGGCATTCTGAATTGAGCAAGATTGCTTGAACAGATTTCAAATATTTGGGGTTCAAAAAAAAAGTGTGCTGCCAAAATATTTGTTTCCTTCTCCATTTTTTCTTAAACCTATGTTTATTTCAAGGAGCATTCAAGCCATGTGTTTGTAATGCACTTAGATTCAGTTCACCAAAATGCCACTTCTCCATCAGTTCTTTGGTATTCTGGTACCCCACAGGCCCTTTAACTTTGAACCAGGTGTGCAGTGGTCAACCAAATCACAGCACTGTCTAGAGTGACCCATACTCAGTTCATTTCCACGGTGTATAAAAAAGGGACACCCAAGGCCCAGCATGATACACCTATAACCTGCCAGTCAACTAGAAGTCAGGAAAGCCCTTGACATTTTAGCACTCTAGTCAAAACTGTTAAAGTAGAAAGTTTGGGTGGAACAATCCTGGTGGGTCTGTATGCTACATTTGTCAGCATCTTTGTCCATATTGAAACAGGCACTTAGGAGCTGATATTGTTGAAAAGCATAGACTCTTTCCTCAGGACTACACGATGACTAAAAGCGGGAGCAAAGCCTAGTTTCTCTGCTACACATCCTGTCAGAAAAGATGAGGCCTTGTCTTCCATCTTTCCTCTTGAGATGCTAGAAGCATTCATGTTCTCCCACAGGTCAGAGCATGTATAGTACAATGCAATTGTCTATGAAAGCAAGGCTGCACTAGAGCAGACATGAGCATCTTGATCAAACTAGATTAATCCCCTCAAACTATTTATTTCTTCAGACTGTCTTATGGAAGCAGATGAGGGTCACCCAGAGCACACATTCGCCAGATGGCTGAGTTGTGCACCCTTGTCTTCTGCCCCAGTTCTTCTACCTAAGTCCAAGGTTCATGTTAGTATCATGAGGACAGAGCAGATTCACTGAGCCACTTCTATGGTCCTCTTCTCAGTGGAAGACAGTTTGCTGGGATGGCCACAGTCCATCTAGACTTTCACCAGAAAAACCTGGTGGCAAACACTGAAGCTGCAACTTGTCTGTCCCTGTAGACAGACTGAAACCTACTCTACTAACCAGTAGCTGAAGTGGCCAGCTATCCAGACTAGGTTCAGATAAGATAGGAGCTCTGGCCAACTGGAAGTCTCTATTTCACATCTGATTTTATACACCACACCCTTTCCTCCAGCTATAAATATAACCTGCCCATCCTTGAGTGACATCCTTTAAACTTTCTGGTCCATGTGGTTATCCAATTCACAAATCATCTTGCTCAATTAAGCTGCTAAGCTACAGTGTAAAGTCTACCAACTGAATGCATGGCCTGTTATGAACTCACCTCTGCCATTGCAAATATTGAGAATGAGTATTAAATATCAATACCAAGACTTGAGGTGGCTATTCACTAAGAGGTTCTTGTTGTCTCTAATTTTGTAAGGCAGGTGGTGACAACATGGTGTGGACCCAATATCTAGAGAAGTTAGTACAGATCTTGTGAATCAAATGTCTTAGCAAATAGCAAGATATATTCAAGGTATATCCATGACTCACCATCTATCAGTTTTTCTCTGGATCTATTTACCCACTGGATATGACTAATTCTAGAAGGTCTGGGATGCAGAAGCTATTATAAGAAGCATGCTAGGTATTATTTTACTAGCACGGGGACACACTTTGCAGTACAAATATTTCTCTTGGCCTGTTTCTAATGGTTTTTTCATTATATTGGGTTAAACTCCCAATCAACATTGTCTCATTTAATTGTCCCTGAAATCTGAGAATACTCTTGTTCATCCCCAATTCACAGATGAACAAATGGAGGTGCAGAAAAATGTGACTTAAGCTGTGTAGCAGAGTATGTGTTAGACCTGAGTCCTACTATATTATTCTGTAGGAGCATCCAGGCCAGAGCCATTGGCACTGTCACAGCAAAGACCTGGGCAGCATCTCTTTAGTAGAGACAGACCAGTAAAAAGGTGATGCTTGCATAGGGTTACAGACACAGAGGTGGGACATTCGTGGGTATCAGGAGTTAGTTATTCAACCACAGCATGAGGAGAGACTTGGGATCAATTGGCCTAACTTCAATCAACATTATCAGGCAAAACAATATGTCCCACTTTCTCAAAATGTGAGTCACAGACGGAACACAATAACCAGATGTGGTCTAGCCAGTGTTGACGGCTGGCCTGCCTTGTTCTGTTCTTTCAAACTCTCTATTGCAAAGCCCTAGTTTTACTATTTTCCAAAGTCACTCATTATGTGGCTACCCTCTTGGGCTATTGCCCCATGCTGAGCTTTCAGATGACAAATATGCTCTTATCTCGCTTACGTGTTAGCCCATGTCTTCAGTGTATTCACTTCAACTGGGTCCAGATTGGCCTCTCCATGTCCTCAGCCACCTTATGGGATGCTGCTCTTGTAGCCACAGGATCTGTTTGCCATCAGCCTCACTGGTCTTTCTCTCATGTGGGCAGGAGATAGCTTTTCTTCCATGCCTTGAGCTTGCATGATGTATCTCTGTGCTAACCATTATTGCCCATGTAGTAAGAAACTTCCATGACCAAGGTTGGGAGAAGCACATATCTGTGGAAACAAGTAAACATAGATATTTAGAAGGCAGTTTGACAACATGGCATTTAGAAAACAAGTCTTTAATCTCAGTACTCAGAAGGCAGAAGTAAGTGGGTCTCTGAGTTCCAGGCCAGCCTGGTCTATAGGAAGAATTCTAAGACAGTTATGGCTGTACAGAAAACCCTGTCTCAGAAAACAAACAAACAAACAAAATACAAAATACAAAAGAAAACAGTATCACTATACCTTCTCTCCTCAGGTCTATGATTTCTCGAGATTTTGACCACACTTACAATACCACATCCTTTAGGTAGATGTTGGGTCCATTTATCAAAGCAGTAGATTAGAAGGTAGTATGAAGAGAGTGATTCAAACTTTGTACTTATGTTTTCCTAGGTGGTGTGATGCAGCTTCTTCCGTGAATCATGTGCAGTGGGTCAAGTCTCCTTCACAGTGATCCAGACCCCAGATGTACTCCACAAATATTGTAAAACTGTCTTTACCTTCTTACATTTGATTGGCAAACTCTCATGATTGATTATATCAATTAATGTTTTAGGCAACAAATGAAGAGAAAGCAGCTTACAGAGAGCAGGGGCACCATGCATGAGATGCCTGAGCATACAGATGTTTAGTGGATCTGACCTTTTCCTTTTACCCATTTAGCCTGGCTTTAAGAACTATTGTCATACATGTTTGCCATCTATAGGTCAGATGGGAGCGTGGTGTATTTATCTTACTGTCAAGCAACCAAGAAGAAGCAGGAAGAAATAAGTCATCACGTGTGGAGCTTAGATTTCCAAACTTAGAACAATAACCTTACGTGTGTTTATCATTGATAGAGAACGACTTAGCCGTTTGTTAAAACCATCTGGTGGTTTTAGAATCCAGTTGCCATTGTTCTGAGCAATCGCTCTCCTGGTCAGTATATGAGGGCCCAGCAAGACATGGACAGTTCTGTGTTTTCTGTCTGCTTGCATTCCTCTTATCTTGAATTGTCTTTTACAGATGTGTGCAGCTGTCACTGTCATTAAAATTTCACATAGTTTTATTTCTCTAAAGGAAGCTCAAGCTTATCAGTACCAATAGTCTCATCCAGTTCCCTCTTGACTTCCCACTTCCATCGTCCTCGCCAACCACAAATGGACTTCCTTGGACAAAGATTTTTACATTCTAGATAGTTCTTATTAATGGGATTGAGCAGTGTGGAGGGGATTTTGGTGGGCATGGAGGGGACTGGCTTCTTTCACTTAGCATAATATTTTCAAGATTCATTCATATCGTACATTCACTAGTGCTTCAGGCCTTTACATGTCAGAGTAATTTAGCACTGAAAGGACATAGCACACTTTCTTTATCTATTAATCAGCTTAGAGTGGTCTTCAATTTCACAGCACTATTGCAAATACTGCTAAAAATCAGTCCTGTGCACAATTATAAGGAGATGGATGTTTTATTTCTCTTTGGCATATACTTCATAGTAGACCATGTGGCAATTCTTTTGAACACTATAAGTAACTGCCAAATGATTTCCAAAGTCGATTTAACATGATATATTCCCATCACCAAACTTAGGATGGTTTTATATGTATAATTTCTGATTGTGTTTACTACTGTCTTGTCTACCTCGTCGGATTTAGGGTGTGTAAGGTAATTCTAGTTTGATTTGTGTTCATGTAGTCAGTAATGGTATTAGACATTGATCTGTGTTTACCAATCATACATTTTGTTGCTGACTTCTATAGAATAAAGAAATCCACACATTGATTGCAAAAGGTCACAAATTGGAGGATTTGCGAGTTTTGAAAATTTTTGTACTTGCTGCTTTATTTGTATTTATCATTTCTGAGACACACTCAAAAGCAAAGAGGGAGGAAGGTAACTTGGGTTCCAGAAATTGTTGCTTTCCTTCGGATACTTGGGAACTCCCCTGAACTCAGACCTCTTAGAACTGTTAGATCCTCTTAGATCATCATCACAGTTTCAAAGTCTCTGCTCACACCATGTTGACACTTGTGACATGGATTTAAACCCATATATTATTGGTATTAAGTTAGGCTGAAAAGAGTCCGTGTTTCTTCTAGACTTAGATGAGTTGTCTGAAAGATCAGAAACACTCAAGGAAAGAGAAAGTCGTTCTTGTTTTTGTGCTTCATGAAAAAGAAAGTTCACACTAAACTTTTAATAAAATACAGAAAGCAAAGAAGCTTTCTTGTCCTTATTTTTCCTTTTCTAGCTTTTTTATTTAATTTTTTAAATAATTTACTTTACATCCCACCTCCCAGTCACTTTCTTGGCTTTAAGCACAACACTAAATGCTAGAGAGACATTCTTCTCCCTCAGGACCATAAATCCAGTTACCCAGCAGCACCATTTCTGCAGCAGCACTGGAAGCTGCCTGTTCCCAGCTACTTCCAGTCCTTTTTCACCTGTAGATGGAATCTCTGGACTGTCTCAACTGTGGTTCACTTAACCCCCCACCCCCGCCCTCACATAATACACTCTTTATCTCATATGACTGGATATAATGTTAATTTGGGGATTTTGGTTTCTTTAAAAAAAAACACAGAAATATTATAACAATGTGTTCAATTTTAATCCCTTAACCCCAGGTATGGGGCTATGGGACTGCTTCACAGCAGCTGACAGTGATTTGCCTAATGCTCTAGCATGGGAAGGATTTTGCCAGCTGCAGATAGTTTCTGTGATTGTGTGATATTTGGAATTCTGGGGACTTTTCAGAGGGAGCAAAAATGCTAGGGTCCTGAAAGGTGGGGTAGGTTGTTGTTTGGTTGACTGTTGGTTGTTGTTAATTGCTGTACATCATGGTTTGATAAGTAGTTGTGCACAAAGAAGAAACAACAACAAGAAGGAATTAGGTATCCTGACAAGAAAAATCAAACTTGCCCCCAAGGAACTCGATTCCCTCAATTAACAGAAAATATTCTAATATAATGTCGCCCACTTTCTGACCCCTGATTTTATGTAGAGATCTTTCCTTTCCCCCTACTCACCCCTTTTTTTTCCTACCTAGTTTTAGGGAGTTGAAAGGGTAGGGAAAAAGGGGTGGAGAAGTGTGGAAGAAAGAACCCACACAGTAGCCAAAGACAGCTACAACTGGATGCTTTCTTCGGGGTTCCTGGGATGGTACTTGAGATTTCTTTGAAGAGTCTGCAAGTGAGGCTAAAAAGCAAGTCCGTGAACTGCACGTGAAAGCTCTGTCCTCTGGCTACACTGTCCCATCTTGATCAGTGTTGAGGGGTCTTTATTGAAAATCAAGTTTGCTCTGAAAATTAGGAGTAAACTGTTGTTTTCTGTTATGGGATGGCTATCTGGAGCCTCTCCCAGCTCTTGTCTTCCTACCCTCCCAAGCTGGCCATCTCATACAGCCTACCCTGCTGGTTGTCTCATGCTATGCTACTGCATGCCAGGAGTCTGCAGGGCTCCATCAGACCTTGAATTGTAAGAAGGGGCTTTCTGGGCCTTAGCTCAGCCAGTTGGGTCCCTGCCTGAGGGGCTTCTCTTCTACCCAAGGCCCTCCACTAACTTTCCACTTCATGTATAGCCAATAAGGTACCCTGGGTTCTGCCCACACAGCTCTGAAGTCCCTGTAGCTGGGTCCCCATTGTCTTCCTTCACTTGCACTAATTTTCAAGGTGTTTCTCTCTCACACTTGCTGTGGTTTGAATGTGCTCTCAAAAGATCATCCTTTAGAAACGTATTCCCCAAATCATTGCAATCAGAAGGGACACCTTATAAGAGGAGACTGGGTCCAAAGTGGAGAACAGAATGGATGAACAGAACAAGTTATTGTTATTACCATGGAGGTAGGTTAATGATCTCCTGAATATGCTTGTTAAAAACAGCTAAGGTGCTGGAAAGAAATCTCAGTGGATAAAAATGCTTCCTGTGCAACTGTGGGGACCTGAGTTTGAATTCCCAGAACCCATGTAAAATACACAAGTGTGGAGCAGGCATCTGTAAACATAAGCTCCTGCAGAAGATGGAAGGTGAAGACAGGCAAAGGCCCAAAATCCTTTGGGCAGCTAGCCTGGGGTACAGAGAAGAAACTCAATAGGGACCCTTATCTCAAACAAGATAGAAAACAAAGATTGATACCTGCAATTGTCCTCTGATCTTCACACTCATATGATGGCACCACTGTGCCCACATTAACACACTCACACACACACACACACTCACACAGTGTTTAAAGACTTGACTCCAGCCCATTTTCACTTGCTTGTCCTTGCTCACCCATAGCTCTTCCACCATGAAGGACCCTGGCCAGATGCCTTCATCTTGATTTCTATACTTTGATGTCTAGAACTGTGAGAAATACATGTCTTTCCTTTTAAATTAAAACTCCTTTTGTCATCTGGGATTGCAACATTCTCTCTAAGAGTTAGTTTTAACCTAATTTTGGCAACTGACAAGCTTGCCAAAAAGTACCCAATGTCAGATGGCACTTGAAATGATGGCAGTGTTGGCTTGCATATTCAACCCTGTGGAATAGAGCAATGAACAACTCAGACAGATGCTGACCTTCAACACTTTCACTGTAACAGCGGAAGAAACTACAACCTAACAATAAAGAGTAACCATACACAAACTTATGGGGAAATACAATTCAGGAATGACCAGCAGGGCAAGCTGTATGTTAACATTCTAAAAAAAAAGAACCAGGCTGAGAAGTAACTTCATAAAGAGATTTGACTGAAGATGATACTGAGGGCCTTTGTGAGAATCAGGCTAGGGTGAAGAGGCACAGTCTGAGTGTATAGAAATGGAGAGGGGCCAGGCAGGATACAGAGTCTGGCTTTTACCTCTGGACATTGGAAAGACCTTGGGTTTGGTGGGCTTAGCATGATCTGTTCTCTGGCTTCTGTGGGAAGAACTCAGATTAGGACCCTAAGGGAAAATGAAGGAAGATGATGGTATTGGCAAGGTCAATGGCTGCTTGGCAAGGAAACCTATAGCCAAGGTCCCGAATATGGGCGAACTGCAATGATAGTGTGAATACTGAGCCTTTAGAGCTTGCTAATGAACTAGGTCTAAGGAGGAACACTGCCACGGATGGTCTAATGACCTCTGAGTACTGGGGACACCTTGACTAAGTTTCACCGTGGAATCCTGAGTCAGAGCCAGTTACTTCAGATGAGTTTATTACCCTACCACCCTGATCCAGTTAATACTGTGCTGGGATTAACTTTAGATGGGGGAGGGGGCACTACAAAGAGAAGGCAGCTAGGAGGATTAGGAGTGCACTTACTAGAAGTTCCCACATTAGTGAGCCTCCTCAAGTCTGTCAGTCCCCAAAGGCAGCTTAGTGGTTCCTTCCCTGAGCCTGTGAGCAGTGTCACAGAGAGCCAGACACCCCTGTGATGAAAAGGCCAAGGTCAGTTGAAGGATGGCTACAAGCATTGAAACCAGGTAGCTTTCTGTTATTCCCATGCAGGGAGTTGGCCTTAAGCCTCCAAGCCACAGTGAGGGACTAGGGGGCCCAGGACCAGCCCTGCCAGACAGAATCACAGTGTGCACATAGCAGTGTTCTCTGCAAACATTAAAGACTTGGGCATAACCATAGAAAATCGGAGAAAGAAAAGCATGGACAAGCAAGCCTAAGTCTCACCCTAGAGAACTTCCTGCAATGGCAGGACAGTATATTTACCAAATACATTTCCTTGACCTACTGGGACTCCTAGAACTAGGGCAACAGATTTCTTCTAGACATGTATTTTTTTCTCTAGTTTTTCCTTGACTCTTTTACCTCTTTCTTGGGAAGCCTCTAAGTCTTACCCATCTCTGAGATGTTTCTCTTATGTTATTTTATATCCTACTAACAGCTTGACTGTCTTTTCACAGAAGTCTACCAAACCTCTCCATTGCCCCAGTTTGCCTGAACCACCTCAGGATGCCTCCCAGCCCTTCCCAGTCCTCAGCCACCACACAGCCAACCTCAAGTGGTCACACTCAAAGGTGAAGTTGGGCTATTTTAACAGGGTTTATTATTGTTAATGTAAGGTGTGTCTCTAATCTGTATTCATTTCTCAGTAAAGTTCTCTGACAGTAAAGTTGCTATCTAGTGAAGGCCTGCATCCATCTTTATACCAAGACATTCCTGATGTCCTCAAATAGCAGAAAAGGCAAGGGATTCCTCTGGAGTCTCTTTTAAAATTGGCACTCATTTCACTGTACATATATACAGTCTATGCTATATGTTGCAGAGAGAAAGGAAATCTGGAATAAATTGTTCCTAAAGACAGAGGGAGAAATATGTGTGAGAAATAGAAGAACATACATTTCAGATAAATATGCAAAATTATTTTCATGTTTTAAACTGTCTAAAAATGAAACAATCTTTATTACTAGTAAGTACATCTCATTTTTCATTATCCAAGTCATTGTCAAACCAGAATAGCACCACTGGGACAAATAAAAACAGCGGCCAGGGAAGGAGGGCAGCTCATCCTGGCAAAGAGCAGGGATCTAGAGAAGAGTCCTGAAAGCCACAGTCACAGCAGACACAAAGATCACTTGTGGGAGGGGTTAGGTACCCAGACTAGCTGGGCAATTAGAAGGGACATGAAATTGCTCAAGAGACTGGAACTCATAAGCAAGCATAGGAGGGCTAGAACATTCTGCTTGCAATATTTTTTTCATTAATTAATTTATTCATTCACTTTGCATCCTGATGGCTCCCCCTCCCTCCCTCCTATTCCCCCTCACACAGCCCCTCCCCTTGCCATTTCCTGTTCCTCTGAGAGGGTAGAAGTCACCTAGGTATCCCCCTACCCTGGTACATCAAGTCTCTGTAGGACTAGGTGCATCCTCTCCCACCATGGCCAGACAAAGCAGTCCAATTAAGGGAACAGATTCCACAGACCAGCAACAGCTTGAGGGACAGCTTCCACTCCAGTTGTTGGGAGACCCACATGAAGCCTGAGCTGCACATCTGATGCCTATGTGTGGGGGCCTTTGTCCAACCCATGTATGCTCTTTGGTTGGTGGTTCAGTCCCTGAATGCCTCCAAGGGTCCAGGTGCCTGGTTGCAATATTAATGATGAGATGAAGATGTTATTTGTTTAGACTGGAAAACAGAGTGCTGTGGTTCAGAAGCGTCAGCTAAAGGCTCAAGTGTTAACACTTGTAACCACAGAGAATTGATAAACAGCCACAGAGGTGGTCAAACCTTCAAGAGCTGGGCCCAGTGGAAGGAAGTTACCTAGTAGAGGTCAGGAACCCAGTACCTTCCTTCAGCCACATTGACTGCTGTTCACTTTCTCAGACTTGACTAGGTTGTATTAACTATGTACTTGCTGTGTGCTTTGGTGACTAGGCTTTAGTGCCCAGTACTACAGGCTGAGGAATGCTGAAACCTACATGAGGCAGAGGAATGAGTCCCCAACTATGTTTCAGACTTCCTGAAGACTGTCAAGAAACTGATTTGAATTTAGCAGAGAAAGCAGCTTTGGGACTTATCTAATAAAACCACTACAATTTGAATTTAATCCTAAGAACCAACATGAAACGAGAGAACCACCTCCTGAAATTCAGACCTCCATAAGCCCATTCTCTCTCTCTCTCTCTCTCTCCCTCCCTCTCTCTCTCCCTCTCTCTCTCTCCCTCCCTCTCTCTCCCTCTCTCTCTCCCTCCCTCTCTCTCTCTCTCTCTCTCTCTCACACACACACACACACACCAACATTATACATACACACACACACATATATACATACATACAATCAAGCATACACATCATATACATGAACTCACATGTATCCATTACAAAAACACATGCACACACATTCACACATCAACATCACATGCAGACACACTTAAACATGCACATTACACACGCACACACACACACACACACACACACACACACACACACACACACAATCAGATTTTAACTCCATACCTTCCTCACAGTATAAAACCTGGCAGAGAGGTCGGGATGACCTGAAGCCCTTTTAGTGAAAGAGTCCCTTTCACATCTCCCTAGCACATGCCTCTCCACTCCGGATCGAATGGTCACTGTATGACAAACATAATGAAACAGAGACTCACTGAGAAGACAATGTCACCACTTACTCTTACCTCAATGGCAGAGGGCACTTACAATGTCTAACTAAATAAAGGCACAATGAAATGCTATTATTTCATTAGTGTGAGAATAGAGATGAGGATGAATTATATTCATGCTTTAAAGATCATAAGTCACTTTTTATAGAACTGTGTTCAAATTTGTAATTACAAGCCTGCGAAATAATTACCGTTCATTTTCTTTTTATAGGTCAGAGAATAGAAATCTGACCCCAAGGCCAGGGCCCCTTTCTAGCTCAGGAATGTTCTGTAGAAGCATCCCTGGCGTTGGGCTGGCACTTAGAAATGATAATATTCCAAATTATCCTAGGCAGAATGGCTACCCTGCCAGGCATTGAACAAGAGATGCCTGAACTTTCTATAATAAAGACTATTGTGATTCTGTTATGTTATTATATGGCCATGATTGAAAAAAAAAACCAACTGGATTTCTCACGTGTGACCATCATAACCAACCCTGTAGTCTCTTGAGCATTTCCAGAATGTAAACATCACAACCTCTTCCTGCCTTTGAAGGCTATTGTCACTATTTCAAACTCAGAAAGGCGTGATTCATGTCTGCACCAGCTGAGAATCAATAGTCTTTATAATGCTCTGCCCACAAATGATGGAGAGGCTACTGGTGAATATTTTTTTTAAGTTTTCCATTTCATTGTTATTAATAATTTAAAATGAGCATGGAACAATCTAAATTCTACCGAAAGGACTTGTAGAATAAATTGTGGAACATATATACAGTGAAATATCAATAATGACTTATGGTAGACATGGAGGTCCTCACTCTCACAGAAGCACTAGAGGAACCTAGAATGTTATCACACAAGGTAATTCCTTCAAGGGGAGGGATGCAGTACCTGTTATCTGCTCAGAAGGCTGGAAGTAGACATGCACTTTAGCCTGACAATCATTGCATTGTGTGGCCAGAAGCCTCTCCCAGACCCATGCCACAAGCTTGTTTTTCTCAAGCAATCTATAGAAGGTGTCACATATTCTATACAGAGAGTTTGATGTAGCCACGTCTAGTCTTCATTTAGTCTACTTTGTTCCTCAAAGAGATTTATGTATGGTTTATTGTACACACAGGACTGAGTTAATTATCACCCAAAAGTTTTCATCAAATTGTAATGTGCCTAAAATAAAACACTCAGGGTCAGACTCCCAAAGTTGGAAGCAATATCGGGTGCTCAGTCCTGTTGAATGTCTTCTTGCCTCCTGCAGATTGTCATTCTGAAGGCTGTAGGGGGCCTCACACAAACCCCTGTACTGCTTTACAATGATTTTGTATTGATGATAAGGTAATTATATAAAAGGTAGTTATTGTCATGGAATATTAATAATAACATAAGTGTTATGTGCTATCAGCTATGTAAAGAAAAATATATGTGGTATGTACATGTGTGTTCATTCATCTTCTGATCCTATACTGTAATACCTGAGATTGTAGCTTTCAGAGAACAGAAAAAATTTTTTAAGGTTCTGGAAGCAGAAAAATCCAAGTTCCTGACCTGGCATCTGGTGGTGGCCTCTGGCTATGTCCTCATATGAAGAATGAAGAATAGCAAAAAAGAACCACTCCCCTCAGTCAAAAGGGCACCTAACCCCATTCATAGGAGTGAATTCCTAATGGTCTAGTCACCTTGGAAAATCCCCCTTTCCACTTAATATTCTCAAGTTGATGTTACCTGAATTTTGGAAAGGACACATCCAGACCCTAACAGTATGCCTGCCAGAGAAATGTCTAGAAAACTATGTAACCAGAGGCTACTGCCTAATAGTGAAATTATGAATTTTTTCCCTTTTGGTCTCTTTGCTGTGTTTCGTAAATTTTCTACATTGAAGTAATCTTAGTCTTGAATCCAAGGATTTGGGATTTCCTCATTAAACTGCAAAACCAACAATTTTGTATCAAACAAAATTCCAGGTACATCTGTAAGGATCTCATCTGGGGCTCAGGCAAGCTCCACGTGCCATACTGTCAAAGCTAGTCTGGCCCACAGTGTGTCGATAGTGTGTCGATACCAGAAATGGGGCCTTGGCCCCCTGTGGACCTTTCCAGTGCCACTGAGACATCAGATGGCCTCTCTCTCCCCTAATTTCTCTATAGAACCTCTAGAATTTTTTACCACCAAATAACACTTTAATAAAAGTTAAAGCTCCCATATAACAAATGTGTCTTACCTTGAGTCCTCTGTTTAAGATGAACTACACATGAACAAAAATGAAGGATTAAGGACTCATGGCTGTAAAATTATGTGGTATTTGTGCTTGAGTGGGAAAAAAAGGTGAAAAGCTGAGTTATCCGTGAAAGTATTTCCTCTCATAGCGAGCAAATCAACCACACTCAACTAGTGTTGGGCTACATGTAAAGCACCCCGAGTTTTACAAGGCCATAAACTTAAGGAGTCCAGAGAAACGCTTTCAAATATTCTATAGTTCCTATTCTTAATAATTCTTTTAAAAGTTCCTTGTAATAATAGCAACACCATTCTATGAGCCTGTAACTTAAACAATCAACTTCGTCAAACTAGGATGGATTTCCTTATTCTGCATAACTTTGAACACAAAAAGACTTCCTTAGATTGCAAAGATGGTCTCTCTTTAGGCATCAGTATGAATGGGCCTTTCCTCTGGGAAGAAAATCCCTGCTGTGACTTTCTGATCCCCCCTCCCCCCCAGGACAGGGAGGGTTCAAGAACTTTCATCCTAAATTTCATGTTTCAGTCTGTAACGTTTCCTCTGCTGATAGAATCAAACACTTCCATTCTGGCAGTTCTGCCTCTATTAAGACTTTATGATACCCATCATTCAAGTGATAAAAAGTTACAGGGTCTCTTTAAAAGAAACATTTTGGAGATGGTCTATTAAATACATAATATATATCAAATCTCCTCTGGCCTCCATAAAGAGCTTGTGAGCCTCCCAGGAATAGCCATTTCATCCTAGAATAGTCTAAGGATTGTTTCCGAAGTCGAATGCAAATATCTCACACTTCCTTTGTCCTCCTTTTTATACTTTTTGTTTCAGAACTACAGAATTTACTCACAGCCTGTAAGTTATGAAAGGGATAAATCCTAGAAATGGTACTGAGAGCCAAGCAGCAGGCTTGGAGCAGTAGGAACCCACAGTCCCTTGCCAATGAAAGTTGAACCTCTCAAAGTAAAAACCATCTGCTTTCTCGTTGTCCAGACTGGCCCATGACAACTTGGGGAAAACTAGCTTTGAGAGTGAATGGGACTCAATGCCAACTGTGAAAGCAATTAGACAATACATCCCAGTGTTAAATGCTTGCCCTGAAACAAAGCAGGCCCAGCTCATCAGCAAGCTTCTTAGGAGTTGGAGCAGATGGGTATCTATCTGCCTATGAGGGCTGAGTTAAAGGGAGCTTTAAATTTTCCCAAGTTAGAAATATATCCCAAGCTCTAGGAATTTCATAAAGCCTAGGTAATATCAGAATCTAAGTGTCTATTTTATGGCTCTTTTGGAAATTAAATGTAGTTAATTGGAGAGAGTATCCAACTCTGGGAAGAAGACACTTAAAAAGATAATAAATGCCAAGAGAATGCTTAAATATGAGGAATTATTGAGAAGAAATTTAATCATGTGTAAAATCTCACCACTCAGGGAGAAAGGATGTTTTGATTTTTTTTTTTTTTGCTTGCACCATTATATAAGTATCCACCCATCAACATATCTCTTGATTTGCCTCACCAACTTCAGTTTAATTACCTTGTTTAAATGTTAGGAATAAGTCATAGATAGGAAACTAAACGCCAGTGCTTCCATTTTGGTTTATCCTGGAACCCCATGTTTTCTAAATCAGAGGAGCTCAACCGGGAGGCAGGCCTAGTGTGGGGTCCCCATCCCTTGCACTGTTAACCAGCTATTGACTTGGGTCACCCTTTTCTTCCAGTTCAACGGAGTACATCAAGCCATAGGCACTAGCACATGCCAGAGAACTTGGCTCCACATGTAGGCAGTGGTGGTGACTATTGGGGCAGGAATCCATGCTTTTCAACCTTACCCACAGGCTTGCCCTACTCCAGAATCACAGGTTCTGACACATTCTGGGCAGATTCAGATTTCATTCATGAAACCCTGGGATCTGATTTGAGTCTCATTTGCTTAACAATAGATTAATTCTACTATATGTACATATGACATTTTATTTAGATATCTTACTAGATATTAAAACTTCCCTATTTTACATAATAATAGTAACAATGATAATGATTACTACTGCTGCTGCTGCTACTACTACTACTACTGAACACCATTATTCCTATGCCTTTAAGTACATTTCAGATTGCATTTAATATTGAACCACTGCGAATTTTCAAAGCTTTTCTCTATATAGAAAACGTATGTGGAAAACTGCCCACCCCATTTGACCTCTTATCAACATTCAGTGTTGGCATAAAAAACAAACCTTGATAATTGGATACTTCAAAATGATAACTTAGCATTTTAATATTTGTTGTATACCTGTCCTTACTCTGTGATGTATTTATTTCTGAGGGAAGTGTTCTTGTGTGTCCTAGACAGTTGTGGGTAGTCTGATTTTCCAGTGCCCCAGTCAAGCCCTGGAGATACTATAATACTAAATGTTTTGCAGACATGGAGACACCAGCTCTATAGCATTCTCTATTGGCTGACTGAGCTAAGTGCTTTGAATTCCAAGAAATCATGTTGAAAATCTTAGCTAGGGATTCTGGGTTTTATTTCTTCTCTTCTTAAAAATAAAACTCATTCAAGTTTCTCCATCTTTTAGATCTCTAATGGATGAAGGGCAGCCCAATGGGATACACTTTATCCATTCACACAGGGACTCAGGAATTCAGCCTTTTAATTTTGAAGGTTTCACTTCCTCACCAAGTTCTGTGACCACCAAAAGCAAAGCTATGCTCAGAACCATTGGGGTAATTACAGTCAATCTGTGACTATGGTGACTCCAGTCTTCCTGTCCAATAAATGGTTCCTTTCAACAAATGCTCATTTGTTGAGGTTTAGATTTGGAAATCTCCCAAAGGCTAATGTCTAAAGATTTCTCAGCTAAGATGTTATTTGAAGGTGGCAGAAGAGACAAGGGGTAGAAACTATGTTCTTAAAAATGCAGCCTAGGGATGTAGTGGAAGAATTTAAGTCAAAGGGAGAATATCCTCTTAGGGAACTGTGGGACACTAATCTCTTTCTCATCCCTAGACATGTAGTGACAGGGTGGCCTCCACTGTGTGCTCAAAGCATGTTTTGTTGTCTTAACACAGTCCAAACGCAGTGAGGCTGGCTGACATGGTCCAAAACCTTCAAAACTGTGAGCTAACTAAATCTTTCATAGTTTTTATTAATTACATTTCTATTGCTTTGATAAAACACCATGAGCAGAAGCAACTTTGAGCTGTGCAATTTATTGGGGTTTACTGTTTGCTTTAGAAGAATAGGATCCATCATGGCTGGTAGGCATGCCAGCATGTAACCATGCTGGCTGAAGTAGCTGATCACACATATCTTAAACTACAAATAAGAAAGAGAAAGGCAACTCTAAGTAGTGTAGTGTTTAAACCCTCAAAGCCACCTCCTTTGACACACTTCCTCCAGCAAGATCACATCTCCTAAACTTCCCAAACACTGCCACCAACTGGGAGGGAGCCACCTATTCTAATCACTGAGTGACATGTCTCCTTCAAGCCTTGCCTCATTCCACTCCTTGTCTCCAATATGCCTGTGGCCATATCATAATGAAACGTTCATTTAGTTAACTTTAAGAGTCCCTATAATCCGTCTTTCACACCACGCAGTCTTTACAAGTCTGAAATCCAAAGACTCAAAGAAAACTCTTAATTGCAACCCCTATAAAGTCAAAAAAGCAAGAGGCATACTTCCAATATACATTGCACAGAATATGCACAGCCATTCCAAAAGGAAGGAAAGGGAACATAATGAGAAAATACTAGTTTAAAGAAAGACCAAAACTCAGCCAAGCAAACTCCAAATCCTGGAGTTCCATGTCTAATGTGAAAAGGCTTAGTTGGACTGCCCCTCCAGCTTTTCTGCCTGCAACACACATATCTCTTTTGGGCTGGGTCCTCACCCTGTGTGCAGCTCTCCTTAGCAGATTTCTTACAGCTCTGCCAACTTGAACATCTTGGGGGTCTCCAGTGCAACCCAAGCTTCATTCCTATACCTTAATGCAATGGTATCTCAGCATCTCTTACCTTCTCAGAGTTTCCAAGCAATGACTCCCTTGTCACGTATTGCCTGACCTCAGTGGCTCTTGGGAAGCACATAGACACCACCTGAACAACATGGCCAAGTTCCACAGCCAGGTTGGGATGGACCTTGCCTCTCTTGAACCACAAATTTGTAGTATCTTCTGTTTTTTTGTTTTTGTGTTGTCGTTGTTGTTGATGATGATGATGATCCTGTCTAGGAGCAGGAAATGCCTTAGACTTTCTCCTTTCATCAGTTAAAAGATCAAGTGGGCATGGTCTTTGCCAGAGGATGCCTTTCTCTGTATTCTAATGCAGAGCCCACCTCTGGTTCACCTCCTTCCCTCTTTCAGCATCATCCCTGGCTGCAACATTTTCTTGGTGTTCTTTCTCTCTTCACACTATGTATTTTGTATCGCTTTTGGCACCACTTTTTAAAAAATTATAGCCCTGAATAAGAGTGATTACTAATAACTATAATAAATATTATAATGTCTTAAAAATCTCCTCTGCCAAAGAAATTACTCTGTTACTTTCAAATTTTAACATCAGGCAATTATTAGGACATAGGCAGAAGGTACCCACATTTATAATCAAAATATCACAAGAATGGTCTCTAGCCACTTGCTTAAATGGTTCCCCTCTGAAACCTCCTGTGAGTCCACATAACTCTCGGCAGTAGCTTACAGGCTCCTACTAGGATGGCCCATTAAAGCTTAATGGGTTTTTTCCATCTTGTTGTTGTTGTTTGTTTGTTTTTAGCATTTATAGAATTTAACAGCTTTTCCTAGTCCAAAGTACTAAAGTCTTTCCTATGCCTTTCAAAGCCAGCATTGTCAACAGGCAATAGCCAGCTTCCTGGTTGCCAACTTCTGTCTTGGTTAGGTTTCTATTGCTGTGATAAAACACCATGGCAAAGGCAGCTTACAGAGGGAAATGTTTAAAGCTTACAGGTCCAGAGAGACAGAGTTCATCATAACACAGTGGGGGAGGATGGAGGCTGGTATAGTAGAGACCTCACACCTGGAACTCCAAGCAAGAAGGAGAGAGCAATAACTAGACTTGAGTCTTTTGACACCTCAAAATCCACTCCCAGTGATGCACTTCCTCTACCAAGACCACACCTCCCAAAGAGTGCCACTAGGAAAGGACAAGTGTTCATATGGCCAAGACTATGAAGAATGACTCATTCAAACCACCACATTTCTTTAAATTAATTATTGTAAGTATCTTGTTACAATAGGAAGTTAAAACACACACACTCACACACATACACACACACACAGAGAGAACAGACAGACAGACAGAGACAGAGACAGAGACAGAGAGACAGAGAGAGACAGAGAGAGGCTCTTCCAGGGCCTTGCTTTGTGCAGATCATTACAACTATAACAAATGGAGTAGGTATATTAGAAAGCAACAAACAGAAACTAGATCTTGGTCTAGAGTAAGTCCAGTTTCTACCCCTGTAGCATTTCCCTTGCATTACCAGGTCCAAATGAAAAGTGTAGCATTCAAAAACACAACAAAACTTGTCCTACCTTTGTAAACATGTTTCAATGTTGAATCTACATTTTCCTTTGTGTTTTGGGGCTGTTTGTTTGTTGGTTTTATGAAGGTTTAAGGCCACATAAAATGAAGAGTTGTCAGAAACTTCAAAATGCATACACTGGACAATGACAAATTTTAAAAATTGACATTCATGACTTGAATACTTCTTCTTTAGTTTAACTGGGATTTCAAGTATAAACTTCACACTCCATCTGTGCATTGGGTTTACTGGGTTCTAACACTGGTTCTCCTTCTGTCACACATCTTGTGTATAAACATTATACTACACACAATTCAATTCCAAGAATTCCCTCGTCAAAGGTACTTACTTAAACCAACAAACCAACCATCAGGATAAAGATTTAGAAAGGGCCACTATAGAAGCAAAGTCCCCAGGACTATAAACCACATGGAAATGCATCACAGGAGTCTGTCAAATATCCCAAATTAGATTTATGTGCCCAACAATGTAATTCTTTCCATCTCTGCAACAAAACAAAACAAAACAAAACAAAAACTTCACCACACTCCTGTTGACTATATAGTTTGAAAATAGTTTCTCCTCTAGCCACACCCCCATTAAAAGCTTACACATGTCTGCAGCAGTGTTCATTCAGAAGACAGTGTTCTGAATGTCCTCGCACACTGCCTGGGGCTTCAAAGGATGGATGAGGGGAGTCGTTGCAGTCAATGCTGTCTGCATTCTCTTTGGTTCAGTATGAAGAGACTTGTCTCTCTATACTCATTGTTCTTGGTAAGTGTCACCTCAGTTAATCCATTGTCACCGGGAGATCAGGATTTAGCATTTAATGAGGACATGCTCTTCCATGACACTGACGTTGAAGGACACACAGAGTGTTTAAATCCATAAATGTGAGTTTTAAGTAGATGCAGAATTTCAAAGGCTACTGAAACTTTTAGTTGCCTATCTCAGTATCTCCAAAGAAGCAGGGAGCTGTTTGAATGTGAACTCATTTCTGAAAGTGAACTGTGTGCTCTTAGAAGGAAGAGAGGGAACAAGTATTTATAAAACCCTCATGAGCCTCTGCCTCTCACTCTTGAGAACTGGGAGTGTGACTCATTGCAATGGAGAGAGCCTGAAGGTTGGAAGGTGAGGGACTCAGGACTTCAGGCACCACCTCGTTGCTGGTGGGGAAGAGGTGGTGGTGATTGGAATGAGAAATGTCTATCATACTCTTAGGCATTTGGACAATGGGTTCCCACTGTGTGGCGCTATGTGGGGAGGTTTAGGTGAAACAGTCTTGCGAGAAGAAGCAGGTCACAGTGTCTTGTGCACGCCCAACTGGCCAGGAAGAACGATGCTGCAACAGGATCCTTCTGCACACGTTTATTGGGAGAGCTTGATTGTAGAGGCGAAGAGAGAGACTCCAAGCCCAGAACTGGTGCTGCTTATATAGGCCTAGGAGAGGCGTTCTCTCTCATCTGATTGGTTAACTTGTCTCTCATCTGATTGGTTAACTTGTCTCTCATCTGATTGGTTAACTTTGGTTAATTCTCAAAACCTCATCTTGGCAAAAGAACCTTTACTGCCTATGTATGTGTGGTGGCCAGCAGTAGCCAACTGCCACTCTGAAACTGCCACTCTGCAACTGCCACTCTGAAACGGCTTCCCACAACAGTGGGTGGGCTTTGAGATTAAATGCCTTTCTCCACTTTCAGTTCCTTCTCCCTGCCTTGTCCTTGATGTAAGGAATATGCGCTCCTAGCAGCCTGTGCCTGCTGTCATACTCTCTTGCCATGACAGACCCTCCTCCCTTAAGCTCCAATAACCTTCTCTTCTATATATTTCTCTAGTCGTGGTGTTTTATCACATCAATAGGGAAGTAACTAGTACGCAAGTCCACCCAGTTCATTAGTGAATTCGCTTTCTAAATAGAGATCTACAGGCATTGCTATCTTGAGAACTAGAATTGTGAATGTGCATTATAAAATAAAGCAGAACACTGGCCTGTGTGATGACTTAACAGGTAAGGGAGCTTGCTGTGAGCCTCGGTTCAGTCCACGGAACCCACATGGTAGAAGGAGAGAACCAACTCTCTCTGACTCCTGCATACACACCGAGTCACATCTGCATGATTGCACACACACACACACACACACACACACACACACTTACACATGCACGTACACACATACACAAACATGCACACACAGAGGCACTGCATAATAAATGTTAAGCAAAACAAATTTTAAAAAGAAAGAAAAGCAAAACCTACTGACGCATTCCGTGATTTGAAAAGTGGCTCTGCTTTATACACACTCTGTTTCTCCCGTGCGCACAGTGCAAGCGGATGGCCCTCTCACAGGACAGACCTATGTAAGTAATTGGAATCACACAGAAGCCCCTTTGTTTGCACAATGGCTGGGTTGTAGAAGTCTTCTCAAAATTGATTGTTTATAAGATGAAGGTGGTTTTATGAAAGCAGCTGTTATCCCAGGTTTTGGCAATAGGCAGCGCCACCGTCCTAATGATGTCCATACATCTCTTTATATGCTTGAAAATGTGTACATTGCAAGTTTATAGGGGGGAGGCATCCGTACCATAAGTCAACAGATGATTTATGAGTGAGTTTCTTGTGCTGCCTGCCACAACAAATTACAACAGGAGCAGGCAGCTTAAACAGCAGTGATTCTCTCCAGGCTCAAAGGCTAGAAGTAGGGAGTTAAGGTGTTGGCAGGCTTGACTCTTTGGGTCCTTCTAAGAAAGAATCTATTTCTTGTTTGTCTACGGGCTTCTGGAGATTGCCAGTGAACATTAGGGTTCCTGGAACTGTCCTATCCTTCATGCAGCTCCTGTTTTCCTCTGCTGTCTGACCCCATGCACATCTCTGCCTTTCTGAACCAACAAATCCTGTTTTCAAGGACACCTGCCACTTAACCAAGTCTATTCTCACTTTACCCTGATTGTATCTACAAGGAACATATTTCTAACTGCAATTGTACTTCAAGGCACAAGTGTTCCAGACTTCATCTTTTTAAGAGACTTAATAGTAACCTACTATACCCCAAAGAGGAATTTTATTTAGCAAAAAATTACTTTAGTAAATTAATAAGAAAATTTTGAAAGACTTTGTCTTGTCTCTGCCACAAACTCTAAATTATATAGTCACCTAATCTTGAGAGCATGCATATTAAGCAAAAGCATGCATTTGCATATATGAATATTGTTTACGGGGGTACATATGCATCGATGCATCTCACTATACAAACTTCCCTATGCTGTACAGGTACATGCATGAGAGAATAAAGAAGTTTTACCACTCAAGCTGCATTACTGTGCATGTGATGTACACAGGTAGAGTAAATCTAAAACATATCCAGCCATTTTTATCACATCTGGTAAATCTGTCTGGCTGCAAAACTCAGGATGTCCTCATTCTTAACAGCTTAGTAGTATCCCATTGTGTGAATGAACCAAATTTTCTGTATCCATTCTTCTGTCATGGGACATCTGAGTTGTTTCTAGCTTCTGACTATCACAAATAAGACCACGATGAACATAGTGGAACATGTGCCCCAGTGGCATGGTGGGGCACCTTTTGGGTATATTCCCAAGACTGGTATAGCTGGGTCTTCAGGTAGATGTATTTCCAATTTTCTGGGGAACCTTCAGATTGATTTCCAGAGTGGTTGTACCAGTTTGCAACCCCACAGCAATGAAGGAGTGTTCCTCTTTCTCCATATCCTCTCTAACATGTGTTGTCACCTGAGGTTTTTATCTTAGCCATTCTGATTGGTGAAAGGTGGAATCTCAGGGTCTTTTTGATTTGCATTTCTCTGATCACTAAGGATTTTAAACATTGGGTTGTTTGGTTTTTTTTTTTGGTGATTAGCTTCGTGAGTTCTTTATATATTTTGGATATTATCACTCTATTGGATGTGGGGTTACTGAAGATTTTTTTCCTAGTCTGAAGGTTGCCAATTTGTTTGATTGACTATGTCCTTTGCCTTACAGAAGCTTTCTAATTTCATGAGGTCCCATTTATCAATTGCTGATCTTAGAGCATGAGCCATTGGAGTTATGCTTAGGAAATGTCTCCCTGGACCAATGAGTTCAAGGCTCTTTCCCACTTTCTCTTCTATTAGAATCAGTGTATATGGTTTTATGTTGAGATCCTTGATACACTTGGACTTGAGCGTTGTGCAAGGTGACAAATATGGGTCTATTTTCATTTTTCTACATACAGTCAGTTAGACCTGCACCATTTATTGAAGATGCTTTCTTTTTTTCCACTGTATATTTTAGGCTTCTTTGTCAAAGGTCAAGTGTCCATAAGTGTGTGGTTTTATTTCGGGGTCTTCAATTCTATTCCATTGATCAATGTATCTATCTCTATACAAATACCATGAAGTTTTTATCACTATTGTTCTGTAAGTCCTAAGTTTTGCAGGCAAATGGATAGAACTAGAAGATATCATCCTGAGTGAGGTAAAAGGACATACATGGTATGTACTTACTAGTAAGTGGATGTTAGCCAAAAAAGAAGAAGAAAAAAGGAACAGAATCTCTCCAAGATACAGTCCACAGAACTCAAAAAGGTCGACAAGCTGAAGTGCCCAAGTGAGGATACCTTAGTCCCACTTGGGAGGGAGAAGAAAGCAATCACAAGTGGGGAGGGAGGAAGGAAGAGATGGAAGGAGGGAGGGACCTGGGAGGGAAAGTGGATAGGGTTGGAGAAGGAGTGGGAGGAAGAGGGGAACCTGATCTGGTATTGGGTGAGGGAAAAGGACTGAAGCCCTGAGGGCCAGCAGAAAAAGTGTAAACAGGCAACCTCAGGAGATAGGAGGTTGGGGGGACCCTCTAGAATGCACCAGAGACCTGGGAGGTGAGAGACTCTCAGGAATCAAAGGGAGATCAAAGGGGCATTTCACCTTAGATGAAATGCCCCGGACAGTAGGAAGAGGAAACTTATAGAGCTCACTTCCAGCAAGAAGACAGGACATCAAATGACAGAGAGAAGGGCCATCACACAGTCACATCTCTGACCCACAATTGTTTCTGTCTGAAAGAATTATAGGGATGGAAATGGAGAGGAGCCTAAGGAAAGGAGGTCCAGTGACAGGCCCAAAGTGGGATCCATCTCAAGGAGAGGTATCAAGGCCTGACACTATTTCTGAGGCTATGGGGTGCTCACAAAAAGGGATGTAGCATGATTGCACTCTGGAAGACCCAACAAGCAGCTTAAAAATTCAGATGCAAAAATTTGCACCCAACAGATGGAGAAAAGCAGCTGAACCCTGTGGTTGAATTAGGGAAGGCTGATAGAAGCTGAGGAGAAGGGCAACCCGGTAGGAGGATCAGCATTCTCAATTAATCTGGACCCCCAAGATCTCTCCAACACTGGACCACTAACCAGGCAGCATACACCAGCTGATATGAGACCCCAACACACATACAGTAGAGGACTTCTGGGGCTGTGTTCATTCAGAGATGATGCACCGAACTATCAAGATACTGGAGGCTCTAGGGAGTTTAGAGGTCAGGTGGAGTGGAGGTGCGGTGGGGACATACACATGGAGACAGGGGTGGGGAGGAGGTATGGGATGTGGACGAGTCAGAGGGTGGAAGGGGGTGGGAATAAAATATGGAGTGTAAAAGAATAAATAAATAAGTAAATAAATTTAGAAAACAAGTAAAAAAAAGACAATCATTAATGAGAGTCATAGTTCAAAGATAGACATCTTCCTTTAACGATAAGTAGATAAATAGAGATGCTATTATTCCTTTTGTTGTTTCTGAATTACACATCAAGGATACTTTTAGTAAGTGTTCATTAATTTTTTTGTAAGTGATAGAGTGTCTTACAGGCATCCCAGGCTTGTCTTAAATGTATGTCCTCCCTCTGCCTCTTGAGTTCTAGAATTAGAAGCATGAGCTTCTATACTCAAACCTCACTATGCCTAGTTCCTCTTCATCCTGTACACATGCCTGGACATTTCTTAGCCAGAACAATATAGCTATGGCCTGACTACTCACTGGCATGTGAGTAAAAGCAGTGAAAAAATGTATTTCCATACTTGGTTTATAAGAGCTCTCTACATGTGAAATTTCCTCCTTACTCAGGATTAATTCAGACAAGGAAAGTATTCTTGTTTTGAAGATGATGAAGTTACGTGCCAGAGAGAGAAAGAGAGCCAGAAACAAAGACAGAGAGCCAGAGACAGTGACAGAGAGAAGGTGTCTGGAGTTTTTGAGTCACAGCACTGAGCAGGCTGCCAGTTAAGTACCCTTGTTACAAATGGACATTGTGTGGGAACCTTCCAACCAACCATGAAATTATTTTAATCGTTACTTTATAATTGCAATTTTACTACTGTTATGAATATGATATACAGGATATCTGATATGTGAACCCTGTGAAAGGGTCATTTGACCTCAACGGAAGAAATTCAGACCAAAAAAAAAAGTGCCAAACAGATATGGAGATATGGACACAGTGGCCTTTGCAGGACTCAGGGATTGTGCTGAGCCCTTCCTTAGGCCGCCCCACTCGTGCCTGCAGCTTGGTTTTTTGAAATGACAAAGCACATCATTGCGAAGCCAGCACACATTCTACTCTTGTCCCTAGAACTGAAACCGAGGTTCCAAATCCTTAGCCTCCTAAGCTATGTTTTCTTCCCACTTGAGCAGAGAACTTGACGTGGTTCCTTTTACTCCAAAGCTCTCTTGCCCTCAGTGATCTCTCTTTCATTGGTTTGGCTCCATTCTTTTTTCAAAACACTTTACAGCAGGACATTATGAAATATTTTAATAGTACATGTTCTTAATAAATGCCCAGGATGATTTATATTATATCTTTGCATTGTGAAAAATATGTTTTTTTCTTTTTTATTGGTTATTTTATTTATTTACATTTTAAATGTTATCCCCCTTCCTGGTTTCCCCTCCACAAACCCCCTATCCCATCCTCCCTCCCTGCTGCTTCTATGAGGGTGCTCTCCCACCCCCCACCCACTCCCGCCTCCCCACCCTGGCATTCCCCTAAGCTGAGGCATGGAGCCTTCACAAGAACAAGGGCCTCTCTTCTCACTGATGTCCAACAAGGTCATCCTGTGCTACATATGCAGCTGAAGCCATGAGTCCCTCCATATGTACTCTTTGGTTGGTGGTTTAGTCCCTGGGATCTCTGGGTGCAGGGGGAGGTCTGTGTTTGTGCATAGTCTACCAAAGATTTTGAACTATCTAACTGCCTTTTAACATGTCACAAGTGGCTTTCAGGGTAGACTGAACAGATTGCTATCCCAAATGGCATCTTTATCGTTTTACTTATGGTTGGCATGTAAATCAGTGTTTTAAAATCTAAAATTCTCTCATCCTAGGAACCTATAAGGATTGAGAGTTTGTAAAAACAACATGGTAAGAGTACCATGGGATTTGAGATAGCTTAAAGCCAGTATATGATGAGTACTCACCAAATTAAGAATGAGAAAATCACACAAACATATTGGGGTGAGAGTCGGAAGCAGACTCCCAAACACTCAAACATGTTCAATGACTACCTGTATTAGTGATTTTTTTCTAGCCACTGCAACCAAAAACCTGACAACACCAAGAAGATTTATCTTTGCCCAAGGTTTGAAGGTAAGGTCCACCATGGTGGGGAAGCAGTGGCCACAGAAACATCTCCTGGCAAGGGTGGCTGCTTGTGTGCATCTCAGTGAGACAGGATGTAGTGGCAGATGAACGATGCCACCTGCCTGCCTTTCTCTTTTTTTTCCACTTTTTATTCAGTTGCAGACACCAGTCCATTGAATCATGATGCCCACATTCAGGGAGGCTCATATCTGCTTTTCCAAAGGAGCCCACTTCGGTTCCCAGCATCCATGCATCATCCAGCAGGGTGGCTCACAACTGCCTATACTACAGCTCCAGGGGATCTGACGCTTTCTTCTGGCATCCTCAGCCACTGGTATACAAGTAGCATACACACACACACACACACAACACACACACACACACACACACACAAATAAAAGTAAAAACTAAATCTTAGAAAGCAAACAGATGCACACACATTCCCAAATTATCTAAAATACTCTTTTGTTGGCAAAATCTTTTTTTTTTTTTTTTTTTTGACACTCACACAGCCAAGTCTTAGCATTCAGTGAGCTAATGCTCTGAGACTGGACACAA
The DNA here is from genome assembly GCF_978045245.1 of Mus caroli. Taxonomy (NCBI): domain Eukaryota; kingdom Metazoa; phylum Chordata; class Mammalia; order Rodentia; family Muridae; genus Mus; species Mus caroli. The sequence goes on along the minus strand of NW_028227258.1, from coordinate 78,631,037 downwards.
ATGCTGGGACTAGTACGGTGCAAGTTCTAGGAACCCGAACTGCTGGTAAACTGTGAGAAATTCCTTGGCTGGTCCATACTGTGACTGTAAGCCACTGGGAGCAGCAAGTGAGCTTGTTTGCAGAGTGTTCTTTACATTCAGCCCATGGTTATAGACATGATTCTCGTTCACTTAATGGGAAGTAATCTTAAACAGGTCCATTTCTGCTTGGCCTGGAAACACACAGCTCACATAAACCGTACTAAATTCATCAATGCAAATAGCCCTCTGGTTTCAGGTGGCTGCTGAGATACAGGGAAGACAAAGCCCTGCTACTGCCAAGACATGGGAAACCTATCCCTGGAGATTGGGAATATCTTTATGCAGGTTCAAAATAGTTCAATTACAATATACTAATTCAATGACTCCAAGGATGATATAATGTACCTGAATGGAGATCCACAAAGGGCTTTGTGAGCTTTGAACAAATATTTGGAACAGGCTTCCCTGGGACTCCAGGCAGAACTGCACTTAGACACATCTGTGTGCCTTGTGCAAGCCAGGTTAACAATTTTGCTATAAAGAAATATAAGAAACAATGTCAGCAAGTCAATACACTCACCACCTTGTATGTACCAGGAAGCCTTTTAGGCTGAGAACTATCAATGTGTCTCAAAAATGCTCCAACAGTTAGCAACCAGAGTAGACAGTGCAGACTCCCTGACTCTCAGAATGTCAGAACACAGTTTGTAAAGCCTTCTCTGTGCAGATAGTTTGGACGAGTTCATCCTCTGTGTGTGCATCTGGTGGTGTCTGTGTATCAAGCATCAAAAGAAAGAACTTTTGTACCTCTTGATGCAAGTCCTTACCAAGGTGCAAATTTTAATGGAAGTCATTGGATTGCAGTTTTCATAGGACTATGGAGAAAATACAGTTTTGGTGGGAATATCTTACCTGGCGTGGGAAGAACAAGTTCCAAACTGTCCCTCTTCTAGGGCTGCTGTGAACACTGGGCTCTGAAGCTGTACAATGTATCTATTCGCATATTAAACTTACCTGTGCAGTGTTTTTTGTTTTTGTTTTTTGTCACCAATGGACAGATCATGGAAACAGAAACTAAACAGGGACACAGTGAAACTAACAAAATTATGAATCAAATGGATCTGGCAGATATCTACAGAACATTCTATCCTAAAACAAAAGGATATACCTTCTTTCAGCACCTCATGGTACCTTCTCCAAAATTGACCACATAATTGGTCACAAAACAGGCCTCAACAGATACAAAAATATTGAAATTGTCCCATGCATCCTATCAGATCACCATGGACTAAGGCTGATCTTCAATAACAAAATAAATAATAGAAAGCCAACCTTCACATGGAAACTGAACAACACTCTTCTCAATGATACCTTGGTCAAGGAAGGAATAAAGAAAGAAATTAAGGACTTTTTAGAGTTCAATGAAAATGAAGCCACAACATACCCAAACTTATGGGACGCAATGAAAGCATTTCTAAGAGGAAAACTCATAGCTCTGAGTGCCTCCAAAAGGAAACTAGAGAGAGCACACATTAGCAGCTTGACAACATACCTAAAAGCACTAGAACAAAAGGAAGCAAATTCACCCAAGAGGAATAGACGGCAGGAAATAATCAAACTCAGGGGCGAAATCAACCAAGTGGAAACAAGAAGAACTATTCAAAGAATCAACCAATCAAGGAGCTGGTTCTTTGAGAAATCAACAAGATAGATAAACCCTTAGCCAGACTCAGTAGAGGGCACAGGGAAAGCATCCTAATTAACAAAATCAGAAATGAAAAAGGAGACATAACAACAGATCCTGAAGACATCCAAAACACCATCAGATCCTTCTACCAAAGGCTATACTCAACAAAACTGGAGAACCTGGATGAAATGGAAAAGTTCCTAGACAGATACCAGGTACCAAAGTTGAATCAAGATCAGGTTAATGATCTAAACAGCCCTATATCCCCCAAAGAAATAGAAGCAGTCATTAATAGTCTCCCAACTAAAAAAAGCCCAGGACCAGATGGGTTTAGTGCAGAGTTCTATCAGACCTTCAAAGAAGATCTAATCCCAGTTCTTCACAAACTATTCCACAAAATAGAAACAGAAGGTACTCTACCCAACTCATTCTATGAACCCACAATTACTCTGATACCTAAGCCACAAAAAGACCCAACAAAGATAGAAAACTTCAGACCAATATCCCTTATGAATATTGATGCAAAAATCCTCAATAAAGTTCTTGCTAACCGAATCCAAGAACACATCAAAACAATCATCCATCCTGACCAAGTAGGCTTCATCCCAGGGATGCAGGGATGGTTTAATATACGGAAATCCATCAACGTAATCCAGTATATAAACAAACTCAAAGACAAAAACCACATGGTCATCTCGTTAGATGCGGAAAAAGCATTTGACAAGATCCAACACCCATTCATGATAAAAGTCTTGGAAAGATCAGGAATTCAAGGCCCATACCTAAACATGATAAAAGCAATCTACAGCAAACCAGTAGCCAACATCAAAGTAAATGGTCAGAAGCTTGAAGCAATCCCTCTAAAATCAGGGACTAGACAAGCCTGTCCACTTTCTCCATACCTATTCAACATTGTACTTGAAGTCCTAGCCAGAGCAATTCGACAACAAAAGGAGATCAAAGGGATACAAATTGGAAAACATGAAGTCAAAATATCACTTTTTGCAGATGATATGATAGTATATATAAGTGACCCTAAAAATTCCACCAGACAACTCCTAAGCCTGATAAACAGCTTCGGTGAAGTAGCTGGATATAAAATTAACTCAAACAAATCAATGGCCTTTCTCTACACAAAGAATAAACAGGCTGAGAAAGAAATTAGGGAAACAACACCCTTCTCAATAGTCACAAATAATATAAAATATCTTGGCGTGACTCTAACTAAGGAAGTGAAAGATCTGTATAATAAAAACTTCAAGTCTCTGAAGAAAGAAATTATAGAAGATCTCAGAAGATGGAAAGATCTCCCATGCTCATGGATTGGCAGGATCAACATTGTAAAAATGGCTATCTTGCCAAAAGCAATCTACAGATTCAATGCAATCCCCATCAAAATTCCAAATCAATTCTTCAACAAATTAGAAAGTGCAATCTGCAAATTCATCTGGAATAACAAAAAACCTAGGATAGCAAAAACTCTTCTCAAGGATAAAAGAACCTCTGGTGGAATCACCATGCCGGACCTAAAGCTTTACTACAGAGCAATTGTGATAAAAACTGCATGGTACTGGTATAGTGACAGACAAATAGACCAATGGAATAGAATTGAAGACCCAGAAATGAACCCACACACCTACGGTCACTTGATCTTCGACAAGGCAGCTAAAAACATCCAGTGGAAGAAAGACAGCATTTTCAACAAATGGTGCTGGCACAACTGGTTGTTAACATGTAGAAGAATGCGAATCTATCCATTCCTATCTCCTTGTACTAAGGTCAAGTCTAAGTGGATCAAGGAACTTCACATAAAACCAGAGACACTGAAACTTATAGAGGAGAAAGTGGGGAAAAGCCTTGAAGATATGGGCACAGGGGAAAAATTCTTGAATAGAACAGTAATGGCTTGTGCTGTAAGATCGAGAATTGACAAGTGGGACCTCATGAAACTGCAAAACTTCTGCAAGGCTAAAGACACCATCAATAAGACAAAAAAACCACCAACAGATTGGGAAAGGATCTTCACCTATCCTAAATCAGATAAGGGACTAATATCCAATATATATAAAGAACTCAAGAAGGTGGACTCCAGAAAGTCAAATAACCCCATTAAAAAATGGGGCTCAGAACTGAACAAAGAATTCTCACCTGAGGAATACCGAATGGCAGAGAAGCACCTGAAAAAATGTTCAACATCCTTAATCATCAGGGAAATGCAAATCAAAACAACCCTGAGATTCCACCTCACACCAGTCAGAATGGCTAAGATCAAAAATTCAGGTGACAGCAGATGCTGGCAAGGATGTGGAGAAACAGGAACACTCCTCCATTGTTGGTGGGATTGCAAGCTTGTACAACCACTCTGGAAATCAGTCTGGCGGTTCCTCAGAAAATTGGACATAGTACTACCAGAGGATCCAGCAATACCTCTCCTGGGCATATATCCAGAAGATGTCCCAACCGGTAAAAAGGACACATGCTCCACTATGTTCATAGCAGCCCTATTTATAATAGCCAGAAGCTGGAAAGAACCCAGATGTCCCTCAACAGAGGAATGGATACAGAAATTATGGTACATTTACACAATGGAGTACTACTCAGCTATTAAAAAGAATGAATTTATGAAATTCCTAGCCAAATGGATGGACCTGGAGGGCATCATCTTGAGTCAAGTAACACAATCACAAAAGAACTCACACAATATGTATTCACTGATAAGTGGATATTAGCTCAAATCTTAGGATACCCAAGATATAAGATACAATTTACTAAACGCATGAAACTCAAGAAGAATGAAGACCAAAGTGTGGACACTGTGCCCCTTCTTAGAATTGGGAACAAAACACCCAGGGAAGGAGTTACAGAGACAAAGTTCGTAGCTGTGATGAAAGGATGGACCATTTAGAGACTGCCGTATCCAGGGATCCTTCCCATAAGCAGCTTCTAAACGCTGACACCATTGCATACACTAGCAAGATTTTGCTGAAAGGACCCAAATATAGCTGTCTCTTGTGAGACGATGCCGGAGCCTAGCAAACACAGGAGTGGATGTTCACAGACAGCTATTGGATGTATCACAGGGCTCCCAATGGAGAAGCTAGAGAAAGTACCCAAGGAGCTAAAGGGATCTGCAACCCTATTGTTGGAACAACATGATGTACTAACCAGAACCCCGGAGCTCTTGTCTCTAGCTGCATATGTATCGAAAGATGGCCTAGTCGGCCATCATTGGAAAGAGAGGCCCATTGGACTTGCAAACTTTATATGCCCCAATATAGGGGAATGCCAGGGCCAAAAGAATGGGAATGGGTGGGTAGGGAAGTGGGGGGCGCTATGGGGGACTTTTGGGATAGCATTGGAAATGTAAGTGAGGAAAATATATAATAAAAATATTAAAAATTAAAAAAAAGAATGTTATCAATAAAGAAGAGGGAAATATTAAAAAAAAGAAAAATATTTCATATTCGAGGAAGATATTTGCCTGCATGAGAATTTTTTAATAAGTTATTGGGAAGAAAAAGCAAAACAAGCTACAAAACCTCGTCACAGTCTCTATTGATGGACACATGCCTGAGGAAAATACTGAAAAGATTTACCACAAAGATTTTCTTTTGCTTATACAGAATCGTGTGGTTCCAGGGTATATGTGGTTTATTTGATGTTTAGGGCTTTTGGGCTTTTACACGTGCTTTGAGTAAGAAAGACAAAGTAGTCCTGACAGCTCTCAGTTTGAAACCGAAGTAGCTTAGCTGGACCAAATATTGTCCTGATGAACACAAACAATTTCACGCTGCACTGACCATGTGTGACCTTTGTCTGTGACCGTGATGAAGCAAGATAAACACAGGCCATTCTGTAAACATGTCTGATCCCAGACAAAAATAAAAACACACTGGAAACCACAATAGCCAGACAGGAGTGACTCCAGCTTCTTTGACAAGTATAGTAATAGCTTACTCTTTTCTTCTACCTCTTAATAAAAAAAAAAATATTTCACCTAACCCAAGAATACCACATCTCCCACTTTCTAGACTTTCCCACCCATGCATCATAGGAAAAATAATGTGACACAAGCTAATCCTATAATATGCCCCATATACTCTCTTACCTGTTTCCCAAAAGTCCTCTTTGATACAACTATATTTTATTTTTTTAAACATTTATTTATTACTATAAGTAAGTACACTGTAGCTGTCTTCAGACACACCAGAGGAGGGTCAGATCTCATTACAGATGGTTGTGAGCCACCATGTGGGTGCTAGGATTTGAACTCAGGATCTCCAGAAGAGCAGACAGCGCTCTTAACTGCCTAGCCATTTTAAAAAGTGTGTTTTATTACAGATTTGGCTCTGGTGGTCTTGTCCAAAGATAGGCTTGATAACTTGAATGTATGGAGCATATATTCCTCTTGTGATCAAAGAGAAAAAGAATTGATGTAAATTTTATTCATCCATTTATACGTCAAGTGATAGTCAACCTATGGCTAAGGAGATAGACTCTCAACAAACTCTGCGGTCTGAAATTTCCCCAGTTCCCCAGCAGCCACCGGGGCTTAGAGACACAGGTGTCACTAGGTGTGATGATAACCACATCTCATTCAAGCACACATGAAGCATCTCCAGAGAAACATTAATAACATTTAGAGCAGGTAACATTTTCAATGTGGGGCTTTATCGGTATTGTAGCATGTTTCTTGGCATGCCCTGGTTCTAGCCCTTGAAGGTCATAGATTGCAATGACAATACACCAAAATGCCCCTAGATCATTTCTCCTGGAAGGTGTGAAGGGTATATTTTTCCTGTTTAGGACGACTGATGTGGAGAGCAGTGACTAGAAAGAGGGGGATCTTGGATATGGGGCCCGAGTCAGGCCTTCATGCCTTTGGGTCATGTTTGTCACCCTAGAGGACTGAGATAGTGTTATTGTAGTCCTTCCTACCTTACAGAGATGCAGTAAGATGAGAGAGAAGATGTTAACAACCTTGAAAGTAATTGAAGCATAACTCTTCAGCTATGCTACACACATAGTATTATAATATAGTTCTAAACGAAAAGGCTCCGAGATCCTATGAGTAATTGGCTAGACATCCAATGACAAAGAGGATTTAACATGGATAGTTTAAAAGAGCAAAACAGTTGGGTAAGGCTACATGTGGCTATAATCCTAGTATTCAGGATGCTGAGGCCAGAGAATCACAAGTTCAATTCTAGAATGCCCTACAGAGCAAGGCCCTGGACCAATGAAATAAAATGATAAGACAACAAAATATAAAAATAGTTATTTAATTAAGGTTAATTTCAAATTTAGAGTGGTCAAACATAGTTTAGTAAAGAAAAATTCATTTTCACTAAAAAACAAAAATAGTCAAATTGTCTTACAAACAATTGTTCAGAGTTCTCTAAGTTTGGACTTCCATCTTAGCACATAGAACTGCAAACCATACATGGCATTGCTCTGAGGATTGTAGGTCATTGAATTGACTAGGAGGGATTAAATAAGCAAAGAGGAAAATAAACATAATATATTCACATGTATGTATATCAGAGAAACAACCTTTATTGGAACTTCTGAATGAATGAATGAATGAATGAACACTAAATAGTTGGGTAACAAAATAACAACTCGAATAGCTTTTAATTAAGAACAGCATACATCCACCATTCATATGAGTTTTAATGGGAATGGTGTGTGTTCCTATGTAAGCTGTGGAGAACATGTTTAAACATTATTCTAACCAAATAGAGGATTTTCTCATGTTTTCTTTCTAAACACGATGGCTTTTATTTTGCCTTTCTGTTTTCTGAAACATGGAAATCATCTGTTTTCACTTATAAATATCGTATTAAAGCATGTTACAAAAGATCTTTTTAATCAGCTCTCCAATAACCAAATGGAATACTTGCCCTTCTATGCAAAGAATTAGATGTTTCTTATCTCACTTATTAAGATGTAAAAATGAATCTGAGCTGGGTTATAAGTAAGACTTAAAGGAGTGGGATCCAAGATTCAAATCTTCCTCCTGCACGGTTATTGGAAGCAGTAATTACTACAGGAAAATGAGTTAGCTTAAAATGGATTCAAGTTATTCAGAGACATTGACTTTGGCCTGAACTTAAAGTTATACTTCAGGAGTCACCTGGGCCTAGGAGATCACTGACTTCCAGCTGCACAGAAGCAAGCTCTGAGGGTGGGTAGATAGCTTCAGCCATATCATGTAGCTGCTGCCAGAGCTCCAGGCAACACTGTCCTGGATTTTACAGAATCCCAACCATCACTAATATTACTTACATCAGACCCCATAGCTCATAGATATGTTGCCTAAAATAAGAACCCAGGTTGTTTTTTCCTTCTATTTTTAATGACCCCATTGAAACATTGAAGTTTTAAATTTGGGAAAATGATAAAAAAAATAAATGAAATAGAAAAAGACCAGTAATGATCTGATTAAAATGGAAAAGGATCAGTGACATAGTCAACACACAAAATGGTTTGTAAAAGAAAAAGCATCCCACCATTAGATTTTTATTTTTATTTCATGTGTATTTTTATTTTTTTATTTTTAAACATGTATTTGCCTGTGTGTGTGTGTGTGTGTGTGTGTGTGTGTGTGTGTGTGTGTAGAATGTGCATGTTTGGTGTTCATGGAGACTAGAAGACTCAGACTTCGTGGAAGTGAAGTTACAGACAGCTGTGAGCCACAATGTGAAGGCTGGGAACTGAACCCAGGTCCTCTCCAAGAGCAGTAGCTTCTGTTAACCCAGCCATCTCTCCTGCCCCTCACAGTTTTCTTAAAAACAAACAAACAAAAAAAAAAAACAACGAGATCAAACAAAATCACAAGTCTCTATTTGCAAACAAGACGCCCTGATCAGAGCAGGCGAGAGTAGGCAGCTCTGTCTTCTTTTTGCAAGTTGCTCTTGACACTTCAGACTCCTGGACACTTCGGACTCCTGAACACTTCAGACTCCTGGACACTTCGTGTGGGATTCTTTTCAGTGCAGATGCACTTCACTGTGTTCTTCTGTCCCCAGCCGACGCTAAGATCAGGCAAGGGAAGCACGGCTAGCCTTGAACCCTTGTGCTAATCTTGCTTGAGTAAGGTTTTTACATTGAGACAGAATTTTTACCCACAGGTAGCCATGTGTCAAGGGCATATCATTGTATTATATAGGTAGACTTAACAGAAGGGATTTAAAGAAAATATAAAAAATGGACCCCTGCTACCGAAGATGACTTAATAATGAAGAAGACTTCCTTAAAAGGTTGCAAAACAAACAAACAAGCAAACAAGCAAACAAACAAACCACTCATACTATATAATTGCACCTCAATTCCTTTCTACCCCGCTAACACTTATGGAGGGGGTCCTGGAGACCACCTTCTTCCAGGAGACCCTGGACAGGAGTTCCATTCTCCACAGCTTAGAAACATTATTACCAAAATAAATGTGCCTCTGGGCTGGGACGGCTTCTACATTCCAAGTGTTGCTTCTCTTTTATGAAGAGGCAGAGCTGCTACTACTTAGGAAAGTGGCTTACTTTCTCTAGAGGTTAAATTAAAATGTTTTCTGGCATTTCACTTCATGATAATGAAAATGGCAAAGTAAGTGTGCATTACACTATTTTATTTGAGACAGGATCAAAGATTTCTCTGATGTGCTGGGCACACCACGCACTTACCAATAGAAGCAGTGAAGCACTAAATAAGACGCCGAAACAAATCAGTATGGGAGACCTGAGTTCCAGGGATGAAACTGCCAGGCCTCCACATTCTACTGTGCACCATTAAGGGTGGACATTGCCAACCTGAAAAAGAGATCAAACATAAAGTGTCCACCCTGAATTTGAACGCCATCTCGAGTAACTCCTTTTATTTCGGGAACAGTAAGGCACCCTACGAGCTCCTGGAGACCCACACTCTTGAGGACGGTGCTTGACTCTGATGGATTATTTTCTAATAGATTTTCCAAGCTACCTGAGAGAATGTCCTGACCACAAATATGGCTCAAAATCTAGCCACTCTTCCTGAACCATCTCACATGACTATTCTTGACCACACTCTGTACTTTTTTGGCTGATGAGATCTCACTGGTTTTCTTGATTCATCTACTTAGGTAGACACACTACCCAGCCTTTTCCTTCGACTCTGGATAATGCAACAGTGCCTGTCCTCTAAGGGTTAGGACTTTCTACCTTTCTCTTCTGGAATCCCTAGATCATCCGCACACAGGAGGAGCTCAAGGGCTATGCTTCCTGTCCTAGGTAGGGTGGCTCTCTTTGCTGAAATTGATCTTCAATATTACGGAATCACCTTTTCTCAGGGGAGTTCTGGGCCCAAGTTATTCTTCTAGCGTTATATGGTAGCCACAGATGATGATTAATGTTTTTGAGAACAAGAAAGCTGTACAGAGTAGGAGTAGTAAACACAACATCCCAACCCTAGACAGGAAGCTATTTGCAACTGATAGCTGTTGGGAGAGGGACAATTTGTTTTATTCAAGGGAGTGACTCTGGGTACATCAAGAGCACTTCAGGGCATACCTCACACTCAGAAGTAGTTGAACAACACAGGTCAAACTCTGATTTTTGTGAATGTTTTTTAATAGAGAGAAAGAACATGAAATTGGGTGGTTAGGGAAGTGATTGAGAAAGGAGAAAGAATATGATCAAAATATATTGTATAAAATTTGTAATTTTATAAATAAATAAAAATAATAGTTTTTCAAGGCAGTAGACCAGTAAATAAAGATCCATGTGTTTAGCATCTAAGGGGATGACATCTCTGTGTCCCACGTTTCTCAGCTATTTTGTCTTTAGTTGGAGGTCAAAACCATTCTCAGAGTTGGGCCCCAGTTCCTGTGTTCACCTGCCCATCACTTGCCCTCCTTCCAATAGGTTTCTATTTTGAATGACTCCTTCTTTGTCAGATTCCTATCCTTTTCCATTTCCTGGCTCTACTCCTAATAAGAACATCGTGTCCGGTTTTGCATCCAGTTCTATGCAGATTTTTTTTTTCATCATTTAGATATTTATAAACACGTAACAATATAAGGGGTTTTTTCCCCCTTGATCTCTTTCTTTTTTTTTTTTTTTCATTTTATTTTATTTATTTATTTATTTTTTTTATATTTTTATTACATATTTTCCTCAATTACATTTCCAATACTATCCCAAAAGTCCCCCATAGCGCCCCCCACTTCCCTACCCACCCATTCCCATTCTTTTGGCCCTGGCATTCCCCTATATTGGGGCATATAAAGTTTGCAAGTCCAATGGGCCTCTCTTTCCATTGATGGCTGACTAGGCCATCTTTCGATACATATGCAGCTAGAGACAAGAGCTCCGGGGTTCTAGTTAGTACATCATGTTGTTCCAACAATAGGGTTGCAGATCCCTTTAGCTCCTTGGGTACTTACTCTAGCTTCTCCATTGGGAGCCCTGTGATACATCCAATAACTGACTGTGAACATCCACTCCTGTGTTTGCTAGGCCCCTGCATCGTCTCACAAGAGACAGCTATATTTGGGTCCTTTCAGCAAAATCTTGCTAGTGTATGCAATGGTGTCAGCGTTTAGAAGTTGATTATGGGATGGATCCCTGGATACGGCAGTCTCTAAATGGTCCATCCTTTCATCACAGCTACGAACTTTGTCTCTGTAACTCCTTCCCTGGGTGTTTTGTTCCCAATTCTGAGAAGGTGCACAGTGTCCACACTTTGGTCTTCATTCTTCTTGAGTTTCATGCGTTTAGCAAATTGTATCTTAAATCTTGGGTATCCTAAGTTTTGGGCTAATATCCACTTATCAGTGAATACATATTGTGTGAGTTCTTTTGTGATTGTGTTACTTCACTCAAGATTATGCCCTCCAGGTCCATCCATTTGGCTAGGAATTTCATAAATTCATTCTTTTTAATAGCTGAGTAGTACTCCATTGTGTAAATGTACCATAATTTCTGTATCCATTCCTCTGTTGAGGGACATCTGGGTTCTTTCCAGCTTCTGGCTATTATAAATAGGGCTGCTATGAACATAGTGGAACATGTGTCCTTTTTACCGGTTGGGACATCTTCTGGATATATGCCCAGGAGAGGTATTGCTGGATCCTCCGGTAGTACTATGTCCAATTTTCTGAGGAACCGCCAGACTGATTTCCAGAGTGGTTGTACAAGCTTGCAATCCCACCAACAATGGAGGAGTGTTCCTCTTTCTCCACATCCTCGCCAGCAACTGCTGTCACCTGAATTTTTGATCTTAGCCATTCTGACTGGTGTGAGGTGGAATCTCAGGGTTGTTTTGATTTGCATTTCCCTGATGATTAAGGATGTTGAACATTTTTTCAGGTGTTTCTCTGCCATTCGGTATTCCTCAGGCGAGAATTCTTTGTTCAGTTCTGAGCCCCATTTTTTAATGGGGTTATTTGACTTTCTGGAGTCCACCTTCTTGAGTTCTTTATATATATTGGATATTAGTCCCTTATCTGATTTAGGATAGGTGAAGATCCTTTCCCAATCTGTTGGTGGTTTTTTTGTCTTATTGATGGTGTCTTTAGCCTTGCAGAAGCTTTGTAGTTTCATGAGGTCCCACTTGTCAATTCTCGATCTTACAGCACAAGCCATTACTGTTCTATTCAGGAATTTTTCCCCTGTGCCCATATCTTCAAGGCTTTTCCCCACTTTCTCCTCTATAAGTTTCAGTGTCTCTGGTTTTATGTGAAGTTCCTTGATCCACTTAGACTTGACCTTAGTACAAGGAGATAGGAATGGATCGATTCGCATTCTTCTACATGTTAACAACCAGTTGTGCCAGCACCATTTGTTGAAAATGCTGTCTTTCTTCCACTGGATGTTTTTAGCTCCCTTGTCGAAGATCAAGTGACCGTAGGTGTGTGGGTTCATTTCTGGGTCTTCAATTCTATTCCATTGGTCTATTTGTCTGTCACTATACCAGTACCATGCAGTTTTTATCACAATTGCTCTGTAGTAGAGCTTTAGGTCCGGCATGGTGATTCCACCAGAGGTTCTTTTATCCTTGAGAAGAGTTTTTGCTATCCTAGGTTTTTTGTTATTCCAGATGAATTTGCAGATTGCACTTTCTAATTCGTTGAAGAATTGATTTGGAATTTTGATGGGGATTGCATTGAATCTGTAGATTGCTTTTGGCAAGATAGCCATTTTTACAATGTTGATCCTGCCAATCCATGAGCATGGGAGATCTTTCCATCTTCTGAGATCTTCTATAATTTCTTTCTTCAGAGACTTGAAGTTTTTATTATACAGATCTTTCACTTCCTTAGTTAGAGTCACGCCAAGATATTTTATATTATTTGTGACTATTGAGAAGGGTGTTGTTTCCCTAATTTCTTTCTCAGCCTGTTTATTCTTTGTGTAGAGAAAGGCCATTGATTTGTTTGAGTTAATTTTATATCCAGCTACTTCACCGAAGCTGTTTATCAGGCTTAGGAGTTCTCTGGTGGAATTTTTAGGGTCACTTATATATACTATCATATCATCTGCAAAAAGTGATATTTTTACTTCATCTTTTCCAATTTGTATCCCTTTGATCTCCTTTTGTTGTCGAATTGCTCTGGCTAGGACTTCAAGTACAATGTTGAATAGGTATGGAGAAAGTGGACAGCCTTGTCTAGTCCCTGATTTTAGAGGGATTGCTTCAAGCTTCTGACCATTTACTTTGATTTTGGCTACTGGTTTGCTGTAGATTGCTTTTATCATGTTTAGGTATGGGCCTTGAATTCCTGATCTTTCCAAGACTTTTATCATGAATGGGTGTTGGATCTTGTCAAATGCTTTTTCCGCATCTAACGAGATGACCATGTGGTTTTTGTCTTTGAGTTTGTTTATATACTGGATTACGTTGATGGATTTCCGTATATTGAACCATCCCTGCATCCCTGGGATGAAACCTACTTGGTCAGGATGGATGATTGTTTTGATGTGTTCTTGGATTCGGTTAGCAAGAATTTTATTGAGGATTTTTGCATCAATATTCATAAGGGATATTGGTCTGAAGTTTTCTATCTTTGTTGGGTCTTTTTGTGGTTTAGGTATCAGAGTAATTGTGGCTTCATAGAATGAGTTGGGTAGAGTACCTTCTGTTTCTATTTTGTGGAATAGTTTGTGAAGAACTGGGATTACATCTTCTTTGAAGGTCTGATAGAACTCTGCACTAAACCCATCTGGTCCTGGGCTTTTTTTGGTTGGGAGACTATTAATGACTGCTTCTATTTCTTTGGGGGATATAGGGCTGTTTAGATCATTAACCTGATCTTGATTCAACTTTGGTACCTGGTATCTGTCTAGGAACTTCTCCATTTCATCCAGGTTCTCCAGTTTTGTTGAGTATAGCCTTTGGTAGAAGGATCTGATGGTGTTTTGGATGTCTTCAGGATCTGTTGTTATGTCTCCTTTTTCATTTCTGATTTTGTTAATTAGGATGCTTTCCCTGTGCCCTCTAGTGAGTCTGGCTAAGGGTTTATCTATCTTGTTGATTTTCTCAAAGAACCAGCTCCTTGATTGGTTGATTCTTTGAATAGTTTTTCTTGTTTCCACTTGGTTGATTTCACCCCTGAGTTTGATTATTTCCTGCCGTCTACTCCTCTTGGGTGAATTTGCTTCCTTTTGTTCTAGTGCTTTTAGGTGTGTTGTCAAGCTGCTAATGTGTGCTCTTTCTAGTTTCCTTTTGGAGGCACTCAGAGCTATGAGTTTTCCTCTTAGAAATGCTTTCATTGCGTCCCATAAGTTTGGGTATGTTGTGGCTTCATTTTCATTGAACTCTAAAAAGTCCTTAATTTCTTTCTTTATTCCTTCCTTGACCAAGGTATCATTGAGAAGAGTGTTGTTCAGTTTCCACGTGAAGGTTGGCTTTCTATTATTTATTTTGTTATTGAAGATCAGCCTTAGTCCATGGTGATCTGATAGGATGCATGGGACAATTTCAATGTTTTTGTATCTGTTGAGTCCTGTTTTGTGCCCAATTACGTGGTCAATTTTGGAGAAGGTACCATGAGGTGCTGAGAAGAAGGTGTATCCTTTTGTTTTAGGGTAAAATGTTCTGTAGATATCTGCCAGATCCATTTGATCCATAACTTCTGTTAGTTTCACTGTGTCCCTGTTTAGTTTCTGTTTCCATGATCTGTCCATTGGTGAAAGTGGTGTGTTGAAGTCTCCCACTATTATTGTATGAGGTGCAATGTGTGCTTTGAGATTTACTAAAGTTTCTTTAATGAATGAGGCTGCCTTTGTATTTGGAGCATAGATATTCAGGATTGATAGTTCCTCTTGGAGGATTTTACCTTTGATGAGTATGAAGTGCCCCTCCCTGTCTTTTTTGATGACTTTGGGTTGGAAGTCAATCTTATCTGATATTAGAATGGCTACTCCAGCTTGTTTCTTCAGACCATTTGCTTGGAAAATTGTTTTCCAGCCTTTCATTCTGAGGTAGTGTCTATCTTTTTCTCTGAGATGAGTTTCTTGTAAGCAGCAAAATGTTGGGTCTTGTTTGTGTAGCCAGTTTGTTAGTCTATGTCTTTTTATCGGGGAGTTGAGTCCATTGATATTAAGAGATATTAAGGAAAAGTAATTGTTGTTTCCTGTTATTTTTGTTGTTAAAGTTGGCATTCTGTTCTTGTGGCTGTCTTCTTTTAGGTTTGTTGAGGGATTACCTTCTTGTTGTTTCTAGGGCGTGGTTCCTGTCCTTGTATTGGTTTTTTTCTGTTATTATCCTTTGAAGGGCTGGATTCGTGGAGAGATAATGTGTGAATTTGGCTTTGTCGTGGAATACTTTGGTTTCTCCATCTATGTTAATTGAGAGTTTGGCTGGGTATAGTAGCTTGGGCTGGAATTTGTGTTCTTTTAGTGTCTGTACTATGCAGATTTAAGGATAATTTCAGTTTGATCTCTGCCTTCTAGAATTGCTTAACACAGGCAGTAACTGGAAGTCAGGGTCAGGTGGATGCAGAATTTAAAGAAGGGATGCTTTGTAAAGAGATGTTAGGGGTGCTGTACGGAATGAGGTGATGTTGAGGGTAGTGTAGGGAGTGGGGTAGAGCCAGCAAGGGGGTTGTTGATACAATTAAACCCAAAAGGGAAAGAGAGACAGGACTGGGGGCAGAGAACAATATGCCTGTGGAGGAGCAACCTGGGAGGAAACCATCCTGCCATCCAGCTCCGGCCTCCCTCTGTTCCACCAGTCACAAACCCCTTCTCTTTTAATGACCTAAGTTAAGCCTTCACTCCTCTGGCATCTCTACTTCTCTCCATTGGAGAGCTCTATGCCTCTCCTCCTGGTAGCATTGCCCTGGGCCCTGGACCTGTGTTTTGTCTTGTAAACCAGCATCTCAGGCTTTGGTAAAGTGATGCTGGAAGATCTTTCTCCATTTACAAGGATGCTTAGAGTTCTCCCTTGTATGACAAAGCAACTGGAGAATGGAGGGAGAAAAAACAAAATGCCAGTTCTGCCTCTGTCCTCACCTCCAATCAGGAATATGTCTGGTTTCCTTATACCTCACCACAGTGACTGCAGATTTTCCTCCCCAGAAAAGCCTCAAATAAGCTCTTGTATGGCAGGAACGTGCTTCCTGTAAATCCTGTAAAATGACTTGAACAACAACAACCAACTAAGTCCATGAGCATTTAAGACCAAGTTATTAACTGGATGCCAGTTATGTGTAGAGTATGGGATGCAGCATCGACCCTTAATTCTTACTTTCAGTGTCTGAGCCTCTCTCCTTATCCTGCTGCCTGAAGATAAGGGATGCACTCTCCAGTCTGCTCCAAGCAGCTAAGGAAGTAGGGGACGAGAATCAGGAAAGAAAAATACAATCTTTTTTTCTTTTTGATTTGCATAATTGTTTGGTGTTTGTTTGTTTGTTTGTTTGTTTGAGATGAATTCTTGCTATACATCCCAGACTGTCTTAAACTGTCAATACTGCCAGGAATGATAGGACTCTGGCACCACACCCAACTAAGAACAGTGACTATTCTTGTGTTCTCTAAGAGAATGTATAAGGTACAGTGGGGTCACTAATTACTTTCTCCTGATCATCTATCTATAAAGAAATATTAAGGGTTAGTTTATGTCTTGACATCAAAATTCATATGTTGACACCCTAACTGTGATAGTGTGTCATCCTGGCAGAATATCTACAGATGTCACTACTGAAGGTGAAATTATCTGTAGTTGTGTATGTTCTGGTCCATCTGAGTGTTTTCCCTGTGGTCAGTGAAATTGGGACAGAATATCATGCTGAGTAGGCAGATGCCAGCGTGAGGTATTTACCAACCACAGAGGATTAGAGATCAAAAGCAGCCTTCAGAAGGCAAGGGAGAGGCAGAGTAGGAGCCTCCTTGTCTGTCTTCCAAGGGACCAACTCTGCCATAACCTTGACCTGGCACTTTCCCAGAACTGAGAGAGAAAGTGTGTCTGTCTAAGGCCCCCAGGATTGCAGTGTAAGCTGTAGCAAATGAAGACAGTCTGAAGCCTGGTGCTCCAAGCACATCTGAGGGTAGATCTGGGCCATCGTACTCCAGCTGAGCCTCACACAGGAATGGCCTCCTACTCACCAGGAAAGGGGGCTTTCCCAAAGCTGTCTTTCCAGAAAGCCATACAGAAGAAAATTCTAGACTTCAAGAACCCTATCTGTAGAAATATATGGATCTGGATGAGGTGGGCTGGTGATCAGCTGCTATGGTTATACATCACACCAGGACCTATATATAAACTCTTATTACCACCTATGGGAGAGAAGTCCCAGGAATATTCAAGATACGGACTCTGAGATGTCTCCCTTTTGATGATTGGCATTAATATTAATGTTTCTACACCTGTGCATGCAAAGAGATAAACCGTGGATACTCGGATGCCTTTTAAGTGGTGATCACTTTTACTTGTATCTGTTTAGTGTATGTTGGGGGGAGGTAATGGTGTGCTTACCGAGGTCCACATGTGGAAGGCAAAGAACAACTTGGAGTTGGTTCTCTCCTTCTACCATGTTGGCCCCAGGGATCAAACGTAAATCAAGCTTGGCTACAAGCACCATTTTTCCCATGAGCCATCTCACTTGCCAATGCCCATATATGGGGATCTATAATGTAAAACACAGCTATATGTTAGGCTACAGTCTAACTCTCATGGCCCAAATTATTGTTTCCTGGAACGTTGCTTAGTGGAAGGAAGGGATTGCGGTCTCACTAACCAACACCTTTTCTGGGTTTCTTCCTCTACAGAACCCTCACTTTAAGCCAATTATCTGGGTTAGCTGCAGGTCCCAACCTTAGTGACCCTTGTCAAATAATGTTTGTGAAACTGACTGTGTTTCTACATGTTTGCATCAGTGATTTGAGCCATGTTCCTATTGTTGAGAAAACAGTTCACCCCCATATTTACCTGTGTTATGGTGAGACAAAAGAGATACACAGTGATCAGCAGGAAAGAAAGTGGAAAGAGGCCAGACAGTACAGAAAATAACAGCAACAACAGCAACAGCAACAACAGCAACAGTAGCAGCAGCAATAGTAGTAGTGGTGGTGGTTGTGGTGGTTATGGGAGTAGTAGTATTAGTCATCGTTGCCATTGTACTAGTAAAACAAAGAAACAAAGAACAAAAGTCAAAGAAAGCCCAAAGCAAATGCAGAGAGAAACTAAGAATGGAAGGCAGGTTAATAGCAAGCAAACAAACCCAAGAAGACAAGCTGCGTTAAGGGAGCATAGCCTAGATGCTTCAGATTTCCTGTCAAATGTTACTTCAGTCTCCAAAGAAGCACCCCTATTAAGTGGTTCAGGGCAGCTGCCTTCGGATAGACCAGCATGGCATCCATAAAAAGCAAAACAACAAAAACCTTCCACTGCGTTGTTAGACAATACTGTAGCAATATTGTAAATTCTACTCCCCTCCCCCAAAATTCTATATTTCATTCCATTGAACCCTCTACTTACAGGATTCTAGCAAACTGGTTACATGGTTGTCACGGAAGATACATTTAACATAAATGATGCTTGGTTAGACTTGAAGGGTTCATCCTTCAAGCCTCTTTGTGCAGCTCTTCTGAGCAGAGCCACTGCCTGGCACACAGTGCAGGGCCAGATGAAACCAGTGAGGGCGTTGGCAGGTGATCAGTCAGACTTATTCAGAATATTCCAAATAACTGCCTGGATATTACTTTATAAGCTTCTGCAGTTTGGGCTTAATAGATGTTTAATATTTTAAACACGTTAAAGTACACATGCTTTCAGTTTTCACACAGAGGTTCAAAGGCTTGGTCTCTCTCTCTCTCTCTCTCTCTCTCTCTCTGTGTGTGTGTGTGTGTGTGTGTGTGTGTATCCTTGTATTACAATGAAAAGTTGTCAGATATGATTTCAGTTCACACTGAACAGCAATACCCATAATCCATCAAGTAGGCATTGCTGAGATGAGTGTTGTATGCCTCAGGGGTTACCATTGGTTTTGCTCAACTGTGGAAGACTCTAAATGCTATGCTGATATACCGCTTCTGACCTGAGTGCAAGAGACTTGAGACCCTACTTCTCCTTTGCAGGAAAAAAAATGACCATGAGTAACCCTTATAGAATTCTTAGCTCTTCTCTTAATGGGCACACAACACCAACACTTTAAGCTAACAGTGAATTACACAGCTTTGTCTAATATTATCTAGTCTCTATCTTAAAAATAAGGTATCATTTAATATGCTTTTAAATATTTTACCTACAAGAAGAGATGAGAAAAGTAGATATCAATATAATTAACTTTCTATTGTCAAAAATACACTATTCAGAAGTCATTTTGAGATTTGTGTTGCAATGAAATTAATGAACTAATGATGTTTTGAGTGTGTGTGTGTATGTGTGTGTGTGTGTGTGTGTGTTTTCAACTGACTGAACCCAACTAGTGCTCCTCATATGAATATAGGTACGGGGTCACTGGGGCATGTGTAGCCTACCAACAATCATATCTTAGAAGAGAAATGACTCTGCCTGCCCAAGCAGCCATCAACTGCCAATAGTTCCTCGAGTCAGGAGTGGCTCCTGAGACCCCTATCCCATCCATGCTGGAACTTTTAACTGGTGTGATCTTATGTAGGCTACTACAACTGCTGTGAGTTTCTGTGTGGAACAGCCATGCCATGTCTGGAGACAGCATTTCATGGTTGTCTTAGAAATAGGCCTCACTGTGTAGCCCAAGCTGGCCTTTAACTCTTAATCCTCCTGTCTTATTCTCCCAAGTGCTATGATTGCATACGAAGGTGTGTGCTGCCATGCCTTTCTTAAATTTGTTAGAAGGGAGTTTAAATTTGCTATTTAAGTAGTGAGGTATGTTACAGATTCAGTACATTTTTCCTCTGACTTTCAGCCTAGCTCAATTTTAGCTCTCCAGTGTTTGATTTGGATAGTCCCTTCTCTGCAGGGTGAAGGGATGAGATGAATGTTCAGGAATCCCTAGGTAATACGTGAAGCCATCAGACAGTTAAGATCACTGACCGCACCCTGATCTCTGTGCACCACCACTGAATCCTAGTGCCTCAAAACCTATGACCAATACAGTCCTTGACCTTAGGGAATCTCACTTGTTTAGTCAAATGGAGGGCTGTTTAAAAGAAGAAAATGGGGCTGGAGAGACTGCTCAGTGGTTAAGAGCACTGGCTTCTCTTCCAGAGGTCCTGAGTTCAATTCCCAGCAACCACATGGTGGCTCACAACCAGCTATAATGGGATTTGATGTCCTCTTCTGGCACAAAAGTGTACATGCAAATAGAGCACTCATGTACATAAAAAAAAACAAATCTTTTTTTTTTTTCAAATTGTTTTTTATTGGGTATTTTATTTATTTACATTTCAAATGTTGTACCCTTTCCTGGTTGTCCCTCCACCGCCCCCCACCCCATCTCATCTCCTTCTCCCTTCCCCTGCTCACCAACTGACCCACTCCTACTTCCTGGCCCTGGCATTCCCCTATACTGGGGTATAGAACCTTCACAGGACCAATGGCCTCTCTTCCCATTGATGACCAACTAGGCCATCCTCTGCTACATATGCAGCTAGAGCCATGAGTCCTGCCATGTGTTTTCTTTTATGGGTGGTTTAGTCCCAGAGAGCTCTGGGGGTACTGACTAGTTCATATTGTTGTTCCTCCTATGGGGCTGCAAACCCCCTCAGCTCCTTGGGTATTTTCTCTAGCTCCTTCATTGGGGACCCTGTGCTCCATCCAGTGGATGGCTGTGAGCATCCACTTCTGTGTTTGTCAGGCACTGGCAGAGCCTTTCAGGAGACCACTATATCAGGCTCCTGTCAGCAAGCACTTGTTGGCATCACACTAGTGTCTGGGTTTGGTGATTGTATATGGGATGGATCCCCAGGTGGGACAGTCTCTGGATGGTAATTCCTTCAGTTTCTGCTAAAACAAACCTTTTTTAAAAGAAGTAAAAAATGGTTGCTGGGAATTTGTTGTAATCCTCACTTAGAGACTTTGTTGTCCAAAGATAAGTTGGGGGCAAGTTGTCTTCTTCATAAAGACTTGAGTACAGAGAAAAAGATAGGACACCAGCTCTCCTCCAGTCTCTTCTCTGCAGAATAGTTGCCACGCTAGGTATGACTTGCCTCGACCACAACCAGTTACCACCAGCTCTAAATCATCCATATATGACTGCTTTGTGACAAACCACCTCTGTGGAATTTCCACCCTTCATCTCCCCTGTCTCTCTGTGACACTGGCCACTCTTCTCTATTCCCAGTTTACTCTTCTTCCTCTGCCCACACCTGTGTCTTTTCACTCATATTTCCATCCCAGACATCTGTCTTGAACTTCTCCATCCAGATTTGAATTCAGTAAAGTCTGCTTCTACATCACCTCCAAGTTTTGGGGTCTTGTGCTCGGGGATGGACAAAAAAGCAGCCTGTCTGGGTCTTTTTTTTTTCTTTTTAAATGAACATTTAAATGAATATTCATCTTAAATGATGTTTTCTCAGCCTCTCACCATCTGTGTGTTCTTTACACAATTCATTTTCCTGAAGCAAACAGAAGCATTAAATTAGCTATGACAGACCATCAAAGGCAGAGAAAAGAGGAATGGCGGGCTGACAATGGGAAAAGTGGGTAGCTCTCTGGTCATGTGTCACTATCTCATGCTCTTGGAGAAAACACATAGACATTTAGCTAAGAGTACTTGAAGTCAAAGGATTGGGCATTGATTCACTGACAGGCATTTATATTCTGTCTGAAATATTTGAGGCTTCATGAATTCCTGAATTTCAATTATAGTTAAAGAAACCACAGTTTAAAAACCCAAGTCAAAGAGCAGTAGGTATTCTGAGACTCTGAATGGACACTACACTTCTACATATAACCCTTTCCTAAATGTGGATTATCTAGAGGGACTATTTTAATTCTTCCCTGTCTCTGTCCGAAATAAATTTGCTAATCTGGATAACAACATTAAAGCTGGCATTTGATATAGATAAATCCTACATATTTTCCTTAAAATTATGAAGGAGAATGTCAAATATCCTACATAAAAAATGAATAAGTCAATAAACAAGCCAGATGGGTACAGTCAAGCAAATTATTAATAAATAAGGGAAAATCTCTCTTTTCTAATTAGTTGACAGTGGTTGTCCTATATGAAGGTGTCAAAATGTATCAACTGGGAGCCACCTCTCTAGGACACTGAATCCTCAAGTTAACCGTCATAGGTAATCGATGACTTTCACACACTAATTCTGTAAAGGACTTCCTAATCCCCACTTCCTTGCTCACATAACTGGTCACTCTGAATTAACCATCATTACAACATCACCATCACCATCATCATCATCATCACCATCATCATCATCGACATCATCATCATCGATACCATCATCACTCTTTACACTCTAAATGTATTTCTAAATGTATTATTCTGTTTAAAGCCTTCAGCCCTGTGAAATGGACATCTTCTCACCAGCGGCATTTTAAACAGACAGAAGACCTGCAAGAAGAATAAGCAAGTCTTAGAAGACAACCTCTGATTTTCCCCAAATTCTCCCCTAAGGGTATCTTTACCTTGGACCACATTCTGACAGTTTGATCGAATAATTTAAGTAAACAAACCTGATTTATGGTGAACACCTGGGTGTCTTTTTCCCTTGGCTGATTTTAATCTGTTTTCTTTTGCTGTAATAAACCAAAACCATGAATAGAATAGTTTCTTCTCAGCCTGTGAGCTCCTCTAGTAGATCATTAAGCCTGGGGGTGGTTAGGGAGACAAACACCCTCAATCCCCTATTGCTACTCTAAGAAACTCGGTGGTGTTAAACAAGCCTGCTGGCGTTAAACAGCACAGACTTATTCTCTTGCAGTTCCCAAGGTCAGAAATCAAAAAGAGGCTAGAGGGAGCTGCATTCCCTCTTAGGGTTCAAAGGAAAAACTACCCCCATTGCTTCTTGAAGCTTCCATAAGATGTTTGTACTCAAGTCTAGCAGAACTACCACCTCCTCTCTGATTCTCTGTTATCACCCACTGGTCATCACATGACCTTATAACTTCCTTCTGACCCTTCTCCTCCATCCATGTTTCATAAGGATCCCAGTGATGACACTGGAGTAATCTAGATAATCCAAAATATTGTCCCCAGCTCAAAATTCCTCCACTTGCAAACTCTGCCTTACCATTCAGTTAATAGTTTCACAAATTCCAGGAATCAGAACATAGTTTTACCTAGGGAGTAGGAAGGGGCATGATTCCGCCTGGTAGTGCATCAATAGTCTCTCACCCCACAAGGCTAGGATCACGGCACATCTTTTCTTGGATGACTTTAGAACATACCTGACCTCTCGCCCATGAGTTCACTCAGATATTTCTTAGCCTCCCCAGGGATAACCTTCCTACTTCCACCTCCAATACCTTCCCATGAAAGAGGGACCTGACAGAAAGTGGAAAAGTGCCCTGTCTCTGAGTCACCATGGCTGGTATCTCTTGGAGACTGCAGACTCCTTACTCCGTGAATAGCTTTAGAAGTAGCAGCATATGAAGCTGTTATCCCCCCAACTGTAATTCTTGGGAGGACCACCCCCATGGAGCTCACTTAGCAAAGCTGTTACATCAGACATTCATACCCACATCCTCACCCACAAAATTATATCATAATTTTTTTCATGAGGTTTGAGGGTATTTTCTTAAGGGAAAAATGTTGGTTTTAGGAAGAAAAGCAAAATACCTTTTCCTTTTCACACCCTGGAATTATTATTTAACTTCTACCTCCGTCATCCTCATAGAAGATGCCAATTTCCATAGACACCCCAAAACCTGTCAAGAAGAAAACTCTAAACTAGACGCCATTGCCAGTATTTACCATCATTATTCATGCCAGATACTCCCAAATTATTATTTCTTTTGAAAGCCACAAAGCACTATGGGATATGTAATTATCCTTCCAATAAGCTGCATAAGAATGGTTCTAAAACGTCCAACGCTGGCACAGCTGGAGAGAGTTCAGGATGCCTTCATACCAAGGCCAGAAATCACTGACTGATGCAATGTATCAGGAATGAGGATAGGTCTGTGTGCAGATAACAAGAGCCAACTCGTTGGAGGGCTGTGAATCTAATTAATCACTGCCAGGACACATTGGAAAAGGCCAAAAAACACAGTCTCCTAATTGCCCTCATTTGTCTGGTTATTAATTTGTGCTGCAGCAAAAGAAACTTGGGGGTCATGATTTTGCCATCCAGAGCCCTGGAGGACAATCAGTCTTTGGGGAAAGGGCTGATGAAGTTTTGAGCCTTTCGGAGGAGTTAGTTCCCTGTAACCCACTCAGAGCATCATTGATTGAATGTTTTGGGTCATTTAAATTGTGCAGCTGGGTCACCACATGCTTAATCCTGGAGAAAGAGAAGTAAAGTTGGCCTCAAATGCACATGGCTCATGGCCAAGTTTTGAGCTGCTCAAGGAATAGCCATGATCTAATGCCAAAGTTAAAGCACACAAGCTTCTTTGATTTGTTCTTTTTTCTATAGGAGGTGGTCAAGGTTTGCCATAGAGTCCAGTTTTCCTTTTGTGGGTGACCTTCTTGTCCCACAATTCCTGTGAGGGAACCCCACTCCAAATTAGCGGGTCGGGCCATCCCTAGTATAATTTGGTCCTGTTTAAAAATCTTAACAAAATTGTGCTTGTCAGTGCACAAGGCTTTGCCACAGGGAAAAGGTTTGTGAATTGAAAGGCTTGCCTTCAGAATTTTCAAAACGATGGCAAATTTAGTCAAATTGGGCAAAAGTGAATCAAGTTTCACAAATTTAAGAATGTTTACGTAAATCTTTAAAACATATGTTGCCACAGCTGTGTTTAGCATAAAATTATGATGAAAATAATTCTAATGAAAATGACGGTGTATTTATATAATGCCATGCACAAGCGCCAAACCTGCTACACCGCTGATCTCATTAGCCTGACTAAGTCCCTTTGAGCTACAACATAAATATTAGTTCCAATTTGCAGATGAGGAAAGTGGGCCATAGTCAAGGCTGTCCGCAGCTAAGTAGATCAGGTTGTAGCCCGTCTGACTCTCCCACCTATGGAGTAGATTGTATGCTGAGCAGACTCTGCAGGAAGATCCCTTTCTGCATACTCCCAGCATGGACTTCTATCCAGTCCCGCGGATTCAATTATTCGTGGGTGCAAGGGGGACCACAAACCTAGAAGAAAATGGGAGGAAGGGAAGGAGAAGTAGAGACCAAGAAGGGTGCCTATCAAGGTCTCCATTTATTAGGCTGAGGTGCCTTGTTTTAAAGCATACATCGCGGGGGAATAGGGAGGGTCCGAGGGGGAATTTTACAAAGAACAAAGAAGCAGGCACCTGCTGACATGGGGCCAAAGTCAGGCGCCAGGCAGCAGGCACTCTGCATCTTATCTCCGGAACATAGATCCTCCTTGACAGCCTTGGGGTGTCAGGCCGGGCTCAGGCGTAACTCATGTCTTTGGATGGCATGGGAGTTCAGGAAGAGATAGGGAAAAGGGGACTATAATTCAGCTTTTACAGCCTCAGGTGCCAGGAAGGGAATAGGGAGGAGGGAGTGATAACCAGCTCCTAGCACGAGGCCATTTGGGCTGTTAGGGAGATTGTGAAGGGCTCGCTTTCTCACGGGATGGTCTCTGACAGACTTCCCTGATGCTAGGATAGGAGAAGGAAGAATGGAAGAACCTCTTCCTATGGTCTTCACTCAGTCTTCCTTCTAAGAAGAGTCCATCTTTTCAGAGCGTACAAGTGAGCATGAGAGTGAGCATGAGCAAGAGAAGTGATGGCACTTCGTCTAGGCTCCACTCCACAGTTACCTGGCAACAGCCAGGTGTACCTGAGTCACAATAAAAGGGGATGCTTATCCCCTCCTTTCTCTCTTCTCTCCTCCTCTTGCTCCCTTACCCTCTTCCCCTTCTCTCTCCATTCCCCTCCACCTCTCTCTCCACACACTCATCCCCAGCCTCTACTCTTCTTCTCTCTCTGTCTCTATCTCTGTCTCTGTCTCTCTCTCTGTCTCTCTTTGTTCCCCCCCCTCTCCTTCCTCAACTCCTCCCCCATGCCCTAAATAAGCTCTATTCTGTATGGCTGATATCTAAGGAGGAAGGAATACCTCAGTATGGGCCTGCAGAGGCACCCCCTTCCCACACACCAT
This sequence comes from Mus caroli, assembly GCF_978045245.1. Classification (NCBI taxonomy): domain Eukaryota; kingdom Metazoa; phylum Chordata; class Mammalia; order Rodentia; family Muridae; genus Mus; species Mus caroli. The sequence goes on along the minus strand of NW_028227258.1, from coordinate 78,604,682 downwards.
ACTGCACCTCCACCAAACATATCCCTGGCTTCTTTTCTTTCTATAAAACACAACAAGAATGCTTTGTAGTAGTTTAGTTGGTTATTTGGTTGGTTGGTTGGCTGGTTTTAAGGACTAATTCAGAGCCCAATGCACCCAAGGCGAGCCAGCATCCTACTTGGCCCTTCTCGCCATTATCATTGTCCCAGCCCATGTTCTGCTGCTGTAATGATCGCAAAGCAAGACTTTATTTGCGTGCTTTACTTGGGTGTTATTTGAGGTAACTCCAATATCAAGGGTCCACATTATGGCAGGAAAGGGAGGGCATGCTAACATTGGTCTATCTTTTTATTCTAGGACTCAAGAGCCTGGGAATTCTCCTGGGTGCCCTCTGGACTCATATCCACACCTATTAGAATATCTGGTGATGGCCCTACTATATGACACAACACTACAAGCCAGCATCCGAGGACAGAGATAAAAATCAGGGGACATTTTATAAGAAGCCTACAACCCAGCCAATTAACCCATTCCTCTGTAAACCTTTACTGCATCCTTGGTGACGATAACCCTATATCCTAATCCCATAAAGGCCCCATGTCTTAATGATTCTTTCAATGGTAATCAGATGCTAAGGTGAGTTGTAGAGGAGACGTTCAAGTCGTGAAGTTAAAGTAATAACTAAATGTTCTATAGTTGAAGAGGATGAAAAGAACTTTGACAGAATGACCTGGGCTTTCATCTTTCAGTTTGGCCTCTGAGCTCTGTCCTTTCCTAAAGCTGGATTTTCTGTCAAGTGTTTGGCCAAGCCTTCACACATAGTAGTTGAGTTCCTCTGGGTCCCCATGGACTTCTGCCAATGAAGTATTAGTATCTGCATGTCTCATCCGCATCCCTGAAAGAGTTCATGCTCTTTCAAGGGACCCGTTGCCTTAGGGTATGAGCTTCATCTATAGGGGAAACCTGCAGAGATTCTGAACTCTGGGGACTTACCCTAACACTAACATGACTGTGCTTTCAGCCATGCATTTTGAGTTACAGTTTTAAAGTAGAAGAGAAGTTTTTGTTTAATCTCTGCCAATCGGTGTTGATGTTACGTGTGTTCTTTCCAAATTCAATAAAACATTGCCTTCCTTCCATTCAGGAAAAAAAAAAAAGCAGCCAGTCATTTTTTGCCAAAATTTAAGTCTGCCCAGAAAAGGTATTCTCTAGAAATAGAGAAGAAAAACAAATCCTTACAAATGTCCGAGAGTCTTTATCTGTACATGAGTTCTCAGAGTCCCACTTATATTTAATTTTAGTAAAAATGAATTGACCTATACAGGAAGTACAGGTCTGACTGCCAGACAGCTTTTCTCAATGAGTGGGATGGAAATTGTGGTGGGAGGAGGGAGTCTGGGGTCTTCTGCAGCTGGGTCTGGGCTTGTTAGTCCCTCCTTGGTTCCTTGTTTACTGAAGACCTAGAGAACAGCACTCAACCCTTGCAAATCTTAGTTTTATCATAAGGACAATGTCCTCCCTGCCTCTTTTGTAGATACTTCTTCTAAATGTTTAAATGTTAGCAAAATCGGGGGGGGGGGGTTCTATCCTTGATTGTGTGTGTGTGTGTGTGTGTGTGTGTGTGTGTGTGTGGTTGTGTGCATATGCATGTGTGTGTACACAAATGTGTGTGCATGTCTTGGCCAGATATACCAAGACATCAGAAACAATTTTCTTTTATAAGCAGGATAATGAAAAATTTCCACCACCTTACTTTTCCAAATTAATTATCCTTTGTAAATGAGGGTTTTGAACTTTTTTCAATGCAGGGAATTGAACTTCAGTGATCACACATGCTAAGGAAATGCTTTACCACTTGGCTCCATCCCTTGTTTCTTGACTTTGATTTTGAGACAGGTACTCACTGAGCTGCCCAGGTTGGTCTGGAACTCAGTCTGTAGCTCAGATAGGCCTTGAACTTACAGCTTTACTGCATTAATAAGACTGTTGAGTAGCATGATTGCAAACCTGTACCAGCAAGCCTAGATGGACACCTTTGAAGCTAACTTTCAAGGAATGACTGTATAGATTTGGCTTTGTGAAAAACAGGATCAAGTCATAAATATTTAATATCCTAGGAAAAATAAAAACTAGTAATAGCTGGCCAACTATCTTCTAATTGTATTTATTAAGGCCCAGAAAGCTAGGCAGTGCAATGGTGGTGCATACCTTTAATCCTTGCACTTGGGAGGCAGAGGCAGGCATATTTCAGAGTTCGAGGCCAGCCTGATTTACAGAGTAAGTTCCAGGACAGCCAGGGCTATACAGAGAAAATAAATAAATAAATAAATAAATAAATAAATAAATAAATAAATAAGAAAAAAGGCCCAGAGAGAATTCTCCCTAAGGTTCTAGCTGAACTGAGGCTGGGGCCCATTTCCTGCTAAACTGAGTCACCTCTAGCAGGTGAGTATGGAGGCCATATGACCCTAAGCATGCTGTTCAAAAACCCTCCTTGTCTTCCTTTCTGAAGGTGTCAACCTCTTGATCCCTTTTTATAGATCTAAGAGTTGAACATCATCCATCATGAGGATGAGTCCACTGATAAGTATAGGCTTGCAAGTCAGTATCCCCCAATAGTGGACACTCGGTCATGTAGTATAAGACTCTTTCTCTTTGGAGAGTCTTGAAAGCATTAATCTTACCTAAGACTTCAAGACCCCAAAGAGAAGTGTCTGAAAAGCAGGGTGGGCACTAGACAGAGGTCACTGAGCCACTTGGTCTCAGGTGTCAAGTTTAAGGGATGGCTCCAAACTCAATAACCAAAATATATTTTAAAGTACTGTCTTAGTTAGAGTTTTACTGCTGTGAACAGACACCATGACTAAGGCAAGTCTTATAAAAGAAACATATATTTGGGGCTGGCTTACAGGTTCAGAGGTTCAGTCCATTATCAACAAGGTGGGAACATGGCAGCATCAAGGCAGGCATGGTGCAGGAGGAGCTGACAATTCTACATCTTCATCTGAAGGCTGTTAGCAGAATACTGGCTTCCAGGCAGCTTAAGTTCAGGTCTTAAAGCCAGCACCCACAGTGACACACCTACTCCAACAGGGCCACACCTTCTAATAGTGCCACTCCCTGGGCTGAGCATATACAAACCATCAAAAGAATTATCTTTAAAAATCAAAGTTACTGGGGAGAACCTATACTTAAAAACATCAAGTCCTGATGTGAAAAGTTTTGTTTTCATAGATAACATATATTTCCTCTTTGCTCCTGTTCCTGGTAGAGGGCTCTTAGGCAGGAGCTCCTTTTGCTATTTGTAATAAATCTCTTCAATCATACATGAGTATGCGTGTATTAAGGGACTCCCTAAATAGCTTCAGGATTGGGGGATGGCCAGCAGAGGAAACAACCATGTGATTAGAGTTCTATTGAATTTAATCACCAATGATCAGTGATGTAATCAAGAATGCCTACATCACAAAATGCCCATAGGAATGTCTAAATGATGCCGTTCGGGGAGCTTCCAGTTAGTAAGCACAAAGAAGCCCCATATTGCCTATGAAGGCTCTGAACCTACCTCACCCAGTGATAGCTCCCATCTCTTCTCTTTGGCTCTTTCTCTGTGGCATCTTCTCTAGCAAATCAGGAACAGCCTGGAAAGGGTACTTCTAAGTTCTGTGTGTTATCCTGGTGAATTAAAAAGCCCGAAGAGGCATGCTAAGGACCCCTGAATTTATACCTGCCCCTGAACTGGGCAGAACTGTGAGTAGCTATAGCCCTCCTGTTGTAGCTCACATCTGAACTGACAGCCTTGTGGGACTCAGACTTGCATCTAGTGGGGTTGCACTAACTCAAGCTGCATATGTAGCAGAGGATGGCCTTGTCAGACATCAGTGTGAAGAGAAGCCCTCGGTCCTGTGAAGGCTTGATGTTCCAGTGTAGGGGAATGCCAAGACAGGGAAGTGGGAATGGGTGGGTCGGTGAGCAGGGGGTGGGGATGGGATAGGGGATTTTTAGGAGTTGAAACCAGGAGAGGGGATAACATTTGAAATGTAAATAAAGAAAATATCTAATAAAAAAAAAGAGAGAATTGAATTACATAGTTGACCTCTCAGTGAATGCTAGAGGATTGTTGACAGAAAACTACATGGATCAGATGTCAGAAATCACACAGTGGATCCCAGAAATATTGACTTCCCCTCAGGTAGAAACCGGAGCATGGCTGACCGTAGGTCAAGCTAAAGTCAGTGGCACAGATGATGGGGATACCGATATCCCCATTTCACTAGGGACTTGGGGATACTCACTTTTAGTTTTCAAAAATGTTACGTTAAAATTTCTCTTAATTGCTGGTTTTCTTAGGAGAATGTAGGAAAGAAGAGATTTAAGATGACCAGGAAGTCAGTAACTGAAACAAAGATCTGATACTGGACTTCTTACCTGAAAGAATAGCCACACAGAAGAACATGTTCCATACTCCAGGACATCCCCCCTTCTAGACCTCATCTCTTCACTGGTCTGTAGACTGTCCCTGCCTTAGAAGAATTAGAGCAAAGACATGCAAAGCCAAGCTGTCAAAACTGCTGAAATGGGAGTGACTTGGTTCTAGGGAAGGACAAGGCCATGTTTGAGAAGATTCTGGGCCCTGAAACCCTGTGGTACAGGTGCCAAGGAAACAGCCGATTGGGAACAAAATCAGAAATGGAGGCTGCAGTTGTGTCCAGAGACAGTAAATCGGCTAGAGCCAGGCTTCTACAAAAGGTAGACACCAGAAGTTGGTGGTTTTAAGGGATGGTGGCCATGTTTTAATTGCTTGTTAGATCCAGAAATAAATTAGCTTAGGGAAAAAAACAAAACACAAAAAAAACCTCAGATTCTATCACAAAGATACATGGTTTCAGCATCAACTTTTACCTAAAAACAAATTTCAACACTTGTTTCTTTGTGCATTTTCAAGTAAGACTTACACAGCCTTAGACACTTTGACTCATATACAACCTTGAAATCTCTTGGCAGCAACATTTAGAAACTACAGCTTTTGCTAGCACCCAGAGCACCATGCTTCGGTGTGTTAGTTTAACAGAACTTGATAAAAGTACAGTCTCAGGGCAGTTGGGAGCAATGAATGACAGCAATATTACTGCAGAAACCAAAAGCAGAGGCTCAAAAAATATCACATTTTCCACTTAAAGCCAATTTTTCTTCTTTTTCCAAAAACAAATTTTTATTAAATATTTTCTTCAATGACATTTCAAATAAGAAATTTGAGTTTTGCCACTTGAAAAAGATTTTTCCCACTCTACTCAAACAAGATCCTTTGAAAACGTTCGCCCTGTCTTCACAGCTGTGCTGCACACTCACAGACCATCAGAAATACTATAATAAATATATTGGAGCCTACAAGATGGCTCAGGGGACACGGATGCTTGCTGCCAAACTTTATGGTTTCTGTTCAATCCCCAGCACTGACTTCCTGAATGTTGTTCACACACACACACACACACACACACACACACATGCACAAACACACACACATGCACAAACACACAACACAAAGCAAAAGTAAGAAGAAGAAAAAGAGCAAGAGAATGAATAAGAAGAAGAAGGAGGAGGATAAATAGCCAAGAGTGGTGACAGGCCTCTTTACACTTGACATTCAGGAGATAAAGGCAAATGGATCTCTGTGAGTTTGAGACTAGCCTGGTCTATAGAGTGAATTCTAGGTCAGCAAGGCCTGCATAGGGAGACTAGTTCTCAAAATTAAAAGATAAAGAGGTATTACAATGTAATGGATTTAATGACCATTAGTAGCAACCTTACAAAATGGCATATTTTTCTAAGCTAATCATTTTGGTGTTTTTATACCCTGTAGGACTTCCATGATAATGCTACAGAATTAAGTGCATTTTAACTTGACTCTTTTTAGGTTGGTTAATGCTTTTGTTTGTGTGCTTCATTTGATTTTGCTTTAGTTTGGGAGTGAACTGAGGGAAAAATAGATCTAACAGAAGTCTTCCACCTAAGGTTTTCTTTGCTTATGTCTCTGTCTCTTCACAGTCAAGGCAGAGAAATGAGACTACAGACCTAAGCAAGCCTTACGTTCTGTTCATAACTGAGCTAGAGATGGGACTCAGTGTTCAACTACGTCTCTCACCATTAAATCGTACAATGTCACAACTGTCTGGAGGCCAAATCTCTTGTATATGGCCTCTATAATTGAGACAGGAATGTCTTGGGTTTCAAAACTTCCCCCCAGAATATTATAAGAACACTGGATGTTGTGGCCCTAGGGACAAGAGATCCCTTCTTTAACCCATGGCCATCTCTGAAGGAAGAGGGTGAGGATAGTCCTCCTTAGCCATCATCTACTCTGGATGACTTTTGGGACATTCTAGATGACATTCTCCCAGGTCTGTTCTCTGGAACAGTGTAGGTCCTGTAGAACATCTGTATCCATTAAGTGCCCTTCGTCGGAAAAAACACTGAGCATGGGAAGTACAACAATGCTTGTCTCTTCTAGTCTGTAGGAAGTTATCCCTCCCATAGTCCTGTGCAGCACTGACCTCCATCCTTCTGAGGTGGGAGGCTATCCTGCTGTTCCCTATTGAAGGATAGGGAGTAGAAGCACTGTTTCTTTCTTTCCTGTGCATTGTATAAAGCAAGTCCAGCAACATGAGTCTGAGTGAAGTCTTAAATAAATAAATAAATAAATAAATAAATAAATAAATATGAATGAATGAATGAATGATAACCACCTTGTAGCTTGAATGGGAAGGGCTGTGTTGAAGACTTGGTCCCCAGGTGGTGTTGTGGCTGAGATGTGAGCCCATCAGGAATATGCTGACTTTATCAGTCTGTTCATCAATTCATATTGTAGTGGGTGAAGCCTGGGGCTGGAAGAAGTAGGCCATAGGGATGTGCCTCTAGAGAAGTGGTTTCCAACATGTGGGTTGTGACCACTTTGGGGTCACAACATGAGGGACTGTTTTAAAGGATTGCAGCATTAGGAAGGTTGAGAATGACTATTGGTAGAGGGTAGATCTTGACCCCTTGTCGTTTTCTGTCTTCTCTGCTCCTGTCTGTGAGTCACTTCGCCCTGATGCATGCTCCCTTCATGATATTCTGCCTCCCCACATATGGGCCCAGAAGTAACAGAGACACTTGCCCATATGTGAATCCAAAAGTCAAGACAAATCTTTCCCTCTTTCAGTTATTTTCTCAGGTGACTATGAAAAGTGACTGGCATACACTGTCTTAGTCTGGTCTTCATTGCTATTAGTTAATATCATAGTCAAGGTGAGTTATAAAAATAGAGGTTTATTTAGTTCACATTTCTGAAGATGGGGAAGTCTAAAAGTGCAGATTCACCCTCTGCTCATGAAAGCTTCTTGCTACATCACATAATAAAGATATGGAGCAGGCTGGGGTGCTTCCACATGGTGTAAAGCCACTAGTGGAATCAGAGGACTCCACCATCCTGGTTTCACCCAATTCTAATAAACTCCCATAAGCCTCACCTCTAATATTACCATATGAATCTAAGGTTTAATTATCACATTATGAACCATGGAGAGGGGCACAAACTGGACTGTAGTCTTTCAGTGTTTATATATCTAATTTCTGCCATCTTCAAGAATCTCCCCATCTCTGTGTGAGTCACCAGAAGTTTCTCCAGCCCCCATCCCTCTTCCATACTTCTTCCACCCCAACCCCCACCCCATGTATTATACCTACCAGGAGACATCTACAGCTCTGGCTTTTAGTGAGCTCTGCTATGAATAACACTAAGGCTGAAAATGATGCTGTCCTGAGCAGCCTCAAGGAACTATGGGAAGGGTAAACACATCAGTATCTGTTTAAGACATTCAGTCATGTCTGGATCAAATGTTTATAAGAAACAGATTCTTATGTGCTAAAAGGGACCTGAAAGCTTTGAACAAGATATAAAAGTTGTTTCATATTAAGTAACATTTAAAAGGTATACGTTCAAAACAAAAAGTGATACTTCAAATGAGTGTTAAAAATGGGCATTTTTATACTTACATTAAAATAAGGTTTTTTTTTTTAAAAGTTCTCCTTTAACTATATCAGTAGTCACGCCAGATCCACTCCACTTTATCTTATACCAGTTTCTTCTGTTTTTTGGTTTTGTTTTTTGTGGTTTTTTTTAATAAATAGCTGTGAACTTGGTGGCTGAACAACACATACTACTTTCCATTATGAAGGTCAGAACTCATAGCACCAGCCAAGGTATCCACAGAGCTGCCCTCTCTGTGGGGCTTCACCATAGGAGGACTCTGTCTCCTTGCTTTCTACCCACTGGAAGCTATGTATTCTCTGGCTGCTAGCCATTTCTGATGCCATGGTCACTGAACTGTTTCCATCTAAACCCCCTCTGTCATTGATGTCCTTACCTCTCCCTTTCCTTCATAAAGACCATTACATCGGACCTGCTCTGATAGGTCAGGGTAGTCACTCATCTCAAGGTCCTGAAGCATATCTGGACAGGCCCTTTGGCCAGAAAAGTTACACATTCATGTATTTTGGAGATGAGCAGTGTCCATCTCTGTGTCCTCTTCTTGGCTAATATACCCACCCCATAGATGCTTTGGCCTCTCTGTATCTCCTTGACCTTTTATTCACTCCTCTCCTACCCCTGTAGCCTCTGGCTCCCCAGTACATGGTGGACAGTGCAGCTATTTTCCTGGCTATTCTACTTGGCAACCCATCCCAGGTCACAGTGCTATTCCTGCCTCAACTGTGGCCTTCTCTCAATCACTCTCTTCAAGGAGCACCTACCTGCCTGATGACCTTATTGAACTGCTCAATTCTCTTCCCAATCTATGCACTTACTCTCCCCTCCCTTAAATTATTTTTCTCCACAGAACTTATCACCATGTAATATAGTCACTACATTTTACATTCTTTTCCTTTATTCTTGAGAACTTTGTACACTTATACAATAAAACATGATCATATCTACCACCACCCTTATTTCCCTATGAACTTCTCGCAAGTATCCTCCAACATGGGCCATTCTCAACGTCATGTCTTGGTTGGTTGGTTGGTTAGTTTTCAATGGCCCACTAATCCCAGTTCCCAGTTATTTTGCCTATTTGTGAATGGGTGTAGAGTCATCCACTGGAACATGGGAAATTAGCCACACATTAAAAAAGGAATGATCTTCCTTCAACTAACAGCCATCAACTGTCAATAGGTCCTCAGTAAGGGGACAGGAGGAGAAGGAGGCATGAGTAGGTTAACCACAACTAAGGCTGCATGCCTTATAGGAAACCATGGTTAGTGATGTGGTTTATGCACTATCTTACATTATCTTACATTGGTGGACAATGCTACTCCCAGAAGACTCAATTAAAGAAAGTCACTGAAAAGCATAGGATTTCAATCTACAAGCCATTGGTTATTTTTTCCTTCATCGGAGTTATGGAGGCTATTCTCATCATTCTTGGTAACCCAGTATAATTACATGCTGAGGCCCTATTGCTGAAGACATCACACCCTGGCTATAGAACACAGAAAAACCAATTGCCAACTGACCAGGAAACTTTCTCCACAGTAACTGGCTCCATGGTACCGGAAAGTGGTATGAAAGCTGCTGAGAAAAAAGATATAAGTGCTTTTACCCAGCACTGTATCCAGAATCCTGCAGTACCAATCTATGGAGTAGTATGCCCTCTGATGCATAGTGGCATAACTGTATGGGGTAACTAATTTCATCCTGATGAGATTTAAGGGATACACCAGAAGAGAGAATTTCAAGCCTGCTACTATAACCCTGGTCAACAACTTGTGGTTGTGAAGGTCACAGTCCTAGGGTAAAATCTGCTATTGTTAATTTGCTAAATAGTCATATTATCAAATTACCCCTCTAAATATTCAAGTTTATACCAATAGACATGTGCTTCTCTCAATCTTGATATCTCCTACACATTTTTTTCTCCTACACATTTTTTGATGGTCTATTTCACTTTTCTTGAATGTAAATTCCAGGTAGCATAAGAATTAAGTTTTCTTTTCTTCCTTTCTCTTAACTTCTTTTGGCTTCTTCTTCCTTTTATTTTCACCCACACACACACACACCAACACCCCCACACACACACACACACATACATGCATATACTGCCTCATTATCAAAGTGTCTGGCACCGTATGGGCATATTAACATGCATAGGTCTTTTGGTTCAATCTCCTGTACTTCAGTCAGTTAATGATAGCGAAATGGATGTAGCTGGTCTTTAGGGAGCCTCTAAAGTCAGTTTCTGTAGGTTTTACATCTGGAACTGGTTAGACTCATGATAAAACATGTGCCCTAACTCATGAAAAGGGGCGAAGGTCTATCGATTTTAAATAACCACACAACCAACCCTCCATATTTTGGGGGTTCTCAACCCCATATCCAGAGCCATCTGCCACCAGTTCCTAAGGCTCTGGAGTCTGGAGGCCTCTGCAAAGCAGGTTTTGTAAATTCCCAGGTTTACCCTGTGTCTGCTATTGTTCATGTGGCTTTAGGCTTCTGTTGCTGCTCAGTCATTGCTGTCCAGCCTCGGGTTTAAGTCCTTCATCTTGTTGCTTCCCTTCCCTTCCATGTGAGCCCATGCCTTAGCAAGTCCTCACCCTGGTTTCCTATGAATATTTCAAGATGGAGTAAAAGAAGATTGTGAGTCCCTAGGTCATCTTCACTGTGCAGAGCCCAAGATTGCCTATCTTTCTGGCAATCAGTATGCTGACCTACTTCCTGTTTTCTGCACGTTTGCTTGGATAACTGGAATTTTTAAGAGAAATTGTGTCTCAAACCATAGTCAAGTTGTGACGAGATACATTTCTGTCTATGAATAGCCCATCACAGTCGAACATTGCTTTGAGTTTCAATTAATCTAGCACAATCCCATGTGGTAGGCAGAGGTCAGGATAATAAAGTCCTACATGCCTGAGGTCTACGCAGCCAGTCCATGGTGGGCCCAGTTCTCAAACAAACCTTCTGGCTTCTGACTATTCCATGTGGCTGTGGTCTTTCTCTTTGTCATTTTTGCCTGTCTTTTTTACAAAGACAACAAATTAGGAAAATGTGTTTCTTTTCATAAATGTGACACAGTACAGAAAGCTTGCTGAAAAAAGAATCACATTCCTGAATGCTGATCCTGGAAGCATCCCCATCCTGGCCCTGTGCAGGGAAGATGCTTTCTGAGCCTGGCCCAGCTGCATCTGTCAGGGTTTCAAGGGGAAGAGCAAGTTGTCAGGGCTGCCTACCCCACATGGGGCCCTATTGATGACTTGAATTGAACTGGAAGTCAGCCCCTCCATCCCTGCAGTGGAGACTTCTGAAATCTCAGAGAAGACATCTGTCTCTCTCTGGTCCCCACAACGGTCTCACATCTCGGCTCCCTTAAGGAGATCTGAACATCTGTTTCCCATGACTGTGAGCTAGGAGAAGTTGTCAGGGCCCTTCAATCAGTATAACGGCCTCTAAAAGCTTGCTATATTTTCAGTTTTACTAAATATTTCTATAATTCAAAAATTATGGAAATGGGTCATGTTTCTGGTCTCGGGGAATATATTTAACAGCTGTGTGTGCACCAGATGCAAACGAATATATAGAAACAAATTGTGCATTTTATAGACTATGCAGCATATCAACTCTCTCCTTCAGACACCTCAGGTCTTACTTCCACCAAAGCTCTGGAGATGTTGGAGCACCAGGTGACAATTTGTTTCTTCATTCTGCTAAGAGATACGTGGTTCTGCCCATGCACTCTGCACAATAGCACAACTCCCATCCAAGCAACTCATTTAAGGTAATTCTGGAGTTAGCAATAGTGTGAAACTGGTTGAGTTACCAAATCTCTGTAAGTCTGGTTTCAACAGCTACAAATGGAGCTATTTATACTGGATAGTGTTTACTAAGCATTAAATGTGGTCCAGACAGGTTCCCAACAGACAAGTCAGTAGCTGTGGGTGGACATTTGTCATCCTTTGAAATGCCAACCTCTGAATCAGAAGCTGAAAAGGCATCTTTGTTCTTGCTTGTGTCCAGCAGCTACACTTCAGACATAAGATTTGAATATGTGCACACGATCCAACAGGCAAAGCTAACTGCAGAAACCTCCATGATGCAGCAATGGCCTCTGGGGTCTTCCTAGCTGTGGGATAAGGTCTGGTGTGGGATAAGGTCTGGTGTCTCCGAGCAGCAGCTGATGCTCCTTACCATGTATGACACCCAGAAGGTACCTAAAATAAACTCATCCATGTTGGCACAGCAGTGCTGTAAGACAGGAAGCTTTCAAATGTTTTATTTTGTAGGTGAAGATTCTGAATCTTAGAGAGGACTAAGGCAATTTGTCCAGGATCATTTGATCTGAACAGGCAGAGGGGCTGGGCTAGATGAAGAGATGGGTGTTACAGCACTTCCTTAGTATGCAAAAGGAACCCTAGGGTGTATCCTTGGGTCTGAGAAGGAAGGAAGGAAGGAAGGAAGGAAGGAAGGAAGGAAGGAAGGAAGGAAGGAAGGGGGAGAGGGAGGAAGGAAGGAAGGAATAAATAAAGAAAAGAAAGAGAGAAAGAGAGAAAGAAAGAGAGAAAGAAAGAAAAAGAGAAAGAAAGAAAGAAAGAAAGAAAGAAAGAAAGAAAGAAAGAAAGAAAGAAAGAAAGAAAGAAAGAAAGAAAGAAAGAAAGAAAGAAAGAAAGAAAGGTAGAAAGGTAGAAAGGTAGAGGGAGAGATAAACTACTGAAGAAGGATAGAGGGGTAAGGTAGGAAGAGAGGAGAAGAGAGGAATGGAAAGGAGAAAAGAGGAGAAGAAAGGGTAGAGCAAGAAAGAGAAGGGGGAAGAAAGGAGAGTGGGGGGAAAAGGAAAGGAAAGAAAACAGAGCAGATTCTTCAAAAACTCGAGCTCTTTCCAGAGAGACACATCCAGCCCTGCTCGGTCCACACAACATTGCCATGTTCATTTTTGCTGATGTATTACTAAGCTCCATCCAACTTCTAGCGATTGGAACACTTCTAGGACCCTGGCGTTTCTTCCCTGTCTTTGACCTTCTAAGTCTTAGTCAGATGACACTAATGCATAGGATGGATTGCTTGGGGCACTGAGAGAAGAAGTGAATATGTAACATTCCAGACCCAGAGACACTCTTCACACTAAACTGCATCTCATCAAACCTCAGCAACTATTTTTCCACTCACATGCCTACACGAGAGACCACAAGTCACTTGGCTTCTCGAGACTTTAATTGTGTTCTCTGGCCACCTGCTTCTTTATGTTAAACAACATAGTTTCAAGCCTGAGAACGAACGTCTCGGCTTCCAGGGGGAAGAGCCACAATTTCAGATGCTTAAATTCAAAACAGAGAGAGCATGTTCTCTTCCATCTGACAGGAGGAACGGCTTCTCCCAGCCTCACTTTCCTGTACCTCATTTCTGCTCTTTGTCTGAATATACTTGACAGAAAAATTATTTGGATATGGCATGCCCCTGTCTTCTCGGGCCAACAAATTGATGGCTTAATGAAAAATGACAAGGCAGCCCAGGATTCTCACATGGAGCTCTTCCTCGCTGCACAGATTCAGGGACATGGCATTGCACCAGGGAATTTTCAGTAACTCTTTGGCATGGCCTTCATTTCCTGGCCATTGATTTTTACAGTGAAGACACAGTCACAGAAGGGAAGCCATATCAGGAACTAGTCAGGTCTGCAAAGTTGAGGCTTTTCCCACCAGTGAGGAAGAACCTTCCCATTGTCATCAATGCAAGCAGATCTCTCCCTGTCTGTCACTTCCTCGAAACCACATGTGTGTATGTGTTGGTGTCTGTGTGTACGTGGATGCATGTGCGTGTGCATGTGTGTGCATGTGTGTGCATGTGTGTGTGTGCATGTGTGTGTGTGAGTGTGTGTGTGTACATGTGTGTGTGTGTGAGTGTGAGTGTGTGTGTGTTGAACCCCTTTCCTTTGTACTCTCCATCTCTCTGTAAAAATCCTCAAAAAGAATACTGAGAGCCATATGAACTAACCAGTACCCCGGAGCTCTTGTCTCTAGCTACATATGTATCAAAAGATGGCCTAATAGGCCATCACTTGAAAGAGAGGCCCATTGGACATGCAAACTTTATATGCCCCAGTACAGGGGAACGCCAGGGCCAAAAAGGGGGAGTGGGTGGATAGGGGAGTGGGGGGGATATGGGGGACTTTTGGTATAGCATTGGAAATGTAAATGAGCTAAATACCTAATAAAAAAATGGAAAAAAAAGAATTTTCTAAAAAAAAAATACTGAGAGCCAACAGATTCCACTTTTAGTATCACTTGCTTGCCAAGTGAAATGGCACAGGGTCCTTCAATGGTTGGGCTTGAGACTGTGGATGACGGGAAAAGAAATTCATGTGGCCGTCCAGTGTGGCATTAAAAAGTACATAGCTTTTTCGGGATGTACAGTACTGATTAGTTTTTCTCTTCTTGAAACAAGCTAGGGTCATCTGGAAAAAAAGAAGTCTCCTTTGGGGAAAAACTCCTCAGCCTGGCCCATAGGCAAGCAGAGGGGCAGTTCATTTTATTCCTTCTCTCTTAAAAAAAAAAAAAAGATTTTCCTATTGTTCTTTTATTGGAAATAGATTTCTGCTAAAATAGTAGATTACACACAACATATTCTAATTAAGGTTCCACTCCCCCAATTCTCCTTAGATCCTCTCCTCCTCCCCACTTACCAAATTCCACACCCTTTCTGTCTCTTGTTAGAAAGCAGACATCTAAAGAATAACAATAAAATAAGATAAAATAACAATAAAACAGAATATAGGGCAAAACAAACAGAAGAAACAGAGTCAAAGAAAAAGCACAGAAACACATAGAGCCTCAGAGACACACATGTTCATAAACATAGTAATCTCATAAAAGCACAAAACTGGAAATCACAGGACATATGTAAAGTACCTGTAAGGCTTTAAAAATGTCCTTACAAGCTGAAGGGGTTTGCAGCCTCATAGCAGGAACGACAATATGAATTAACCAGAACCCCCAGAGCTCCCTTGGACTAAACAACCAATCAAAGAAAACACATGGTGGGACTTGTGGCTCTAGCTGCATATGTAGCAGAAGATGGCCTAGTAGGTCATCAATGGGGGGAGAGGCCTTTGGTCCTGTGAAGGCTCTATGTCCCAGTATAGGGGAATGCCAGGGAGAGGAAGCAGGAGCGGGTGGATTGGGGAGCAGGGGTAGGGGGGGAGAGGATAGGCGATTTTTTGGAGGGGAAACTATGAAAGGGGATAACATTTGAAATGTAAATAAAGAAAATATCTAATAAAAAATAGCAAAAATATTTTTACCTTAATAGAGCATAGCTGTTTTCCAACTTCCCATCTGATGCGTGTCAGGAAATTTACTCTTGAAAAAAAAAATGTCCTTACAAATCAAGGTGCTGTTTCTTGGTTAATAATTGATGAGGAGGGCCCAGACTGCTGTCACTGGCACCACTCGTGGGCTGGTGGACCTGCATTCTATGAGAAAGCAAGCTGAGGAACAAGCCAGTGAGCAGCCTTCCATCACAGCATCTGCCTCAGTTCCTGCCTTTAGGTTCCTGCCTTCCGTTCCAGTTCTGATTTCCTCAGGTGATAAATTATAAGCTCTAAGACGAAACAAACCCTACCCTTTCCAAGTTGCTTTTGTAATGGTCTTTATCACAGCAACAGAAAACAAACTGGGACACTTACTTATAAAGTAGAATTTCCAATAGATGGTTTTCTGTAACTTTTGGGTAATGCAAGCGTTCTGAACACTTGTAAGGTCACTCAGCTGATGACTCTGCAATGCATGCAAGGCTGAGTGTAATCAAAGCAATTTCAACTTGGCCAAATCTTCAGCTTTCACTAGGTTTATGGTGATGTAACACAATCCTAAGAAGCAACTGTAATTACAGTGCAGATGTTATCAGAAAGCCTCTCCCCTCAGACACTGGGCGTCGCTTATGCCACTATGTGACTTCTCTGGAACTCAGAATCTTCATGGCAGGAGATGGCAAAACACTGAGGCATTTCATACTTATTGAGGTTCATGCTTCATGACCACAGCTTAGGAAATTTGTAATGTACCCCGAGAGCCAAGAGCTGTACTGTAGATTGTATGCAGAGACTACATGGAACTAGATATATGTACATAGCAATGAAAGCGGTTAGAAAATAAATAAGATTCGAAGTCCACTTAAAGTGGGAAGGGATTTCAAAGATTACCTGTGCATCACCTCATTCAGCAGAGATGGGGCCTCAAGTCCAAAGAGGTGAGAGAACTGTACCCACTGCATTTGGATCGTAGTCCTAACATCTTCCCATGTACAGATCTGACCTGATAGTCCCTCCCTATAGAATAGGTGAGAATGCTTAGCTCCTGGACTATTGTTTCATTTATGTGTTTTGCTAATAGAATCTTAGGAGCAGAATGATGGATGAATGCCAGTGCTGGACTCTGAGTTGGAAGCCGCTTGTGTTCATGTGTGCAGAGGGAGAAATGAGAAGGAGGAACAACTGGATGCTTTGATCAGAGAAATGGGCCTGATAAAGATGACATCATTCTTATTTTTAATTAGGTATTTTCTTCATTTACATTTCCAATGCTATCCCAAAAGTCCCCCATACCCTCCCCCCCGCCCCCCACTCCCCTACCCATCCAATCCCACTTCTTGGCCCTGGCATTCCCCTGTACTTAGGCATATAAAGTTTGCAAGTCCAATGGGCCTCTCCTTCCATTGATGGCCAGCTAGGCCATCTTTTGATACATATGCAGCTAGAGTCAAGAGCTCCGGGGTACTGGTTAGTTCATAATGTTGTTCCACCTATAGGGTTGCAGATCCCTTTAGCTCCTTGAGTACTTTCTCTAGCTCCTCCATTGGGGGCCCTGTGATCCATCCAATAGCTGACTGTGAGCATCCACTTCTGTGTTTGCTAGGCCCCAGCCTAGTCTCACAAGAGACAGCTATATCTGGGTCCTTTCAGCAAAATCTTGTTACTGTGTGCAATGGTGTCAGCATTTGGAAGCTGATTATGGGATGGATCCCCTGATATGGCAGTCTCTAGATGGTCCATCCTTTCGTCACAGCTCCAAACTTTGTCTCTGTAACTCCTTCCATGGGTGTTTTGTTCTCAATTCTAAGAAGGGGCAAAGTGTCCACACTTTGGTCTTTGTTCTTCTTGAGTTTCATGCGTTTAGCAAATTGTATCTTATATCTTGGGTGTCCTAAGTTTCTGGGCTAATATCCACTTATCAGTGAGTACATATTGTGTGAGTTCCTTTGTGATTGGGTTACCTCACTCAGGATGATGCCCTCCAGGTCCATACATTTGTGGCTTGTGCTGTAAGATCGAGAATCGATAAATGGGACCTCATAAAGTTGCAAAGCTTCTGCAAGGCAAAAGATGTCAATAAGACAAAAAGACCACCAACAGATTGGGAAAGGATCTTTACCTATCCTAAATCAGATAGGGGACTAATATCCAATATATATAAAGAACTCAAGAAGGTGGACTCCAGAAAATCAAATAACCCCATTAAAAAATGGGGCTCAGAGCTGAACAAAGAATTCTCACCTGAGGAATACCGAATGGCAGAGAAGCCCCTGAAAAAAATGTTCAACATCCTTAATCATCAGGGAAATGCAAATCAAAACAACCCTGAGATTCCACCTCACACCAGTCAGAATGGCTAAGATCAAAAATACAGGTGACAGCAGATGCTGGAGAGGATGTGGAGAAAGAGGAGTACTCCTCCATTGTTGGTGGGATTGCAAGCTTGTACAACCACTCTGGAAATCAGTCTGGCGCTTCCTCAGAAAATTGGACATAGTACTACTGGAGGATCCAGCAATACCTCTCCTGGGCATATATCCGGAAGATGACATCATTCTTAAGAGAGACAGGACTTTGGAAATAATCTGCTCGTTATATAATAGTTATAGTCTTGCCTTTACTGGGACCCGCTCATCGTTTTGGAGCATTCTCCCCTCGAAGTTAGTGAGTGGAGAACTAGTCTTTTATTGTGTTATTAATAAGTATTTCTCTCTATGCAAGCAAAAATATTTGTTCAGACATGAATCCACCAATTGTTCCAGCTGCTGACCTAAACCTAATTCTGTCTTCAGCTCCAACTGTGTCCAAAATCTGCAATGTTATCATATGTCAACGTAACTGGCCTCAAGTACATTTTATACATAATTAAACCGTTTGTTTATGTAACTGGTGGGTGCATTGCTTTCTGGGGCTGCTTATTTTAAAAATGAATTAAAAGCCAACAGATAACGATAGAAGCAAAACAGCAACATACACACAAAGTAGGACTGGCACAGGGCACATGGCAACCCAGATGTTGCCTGGAGCCATCAGTTAAATAATCCAACTGTCTCACATTGATAGGCAACAAAGAAAGAGAAAGTTCTACTGCATTTGCTGAAAGAAAAACATCAAGCCCAGAGCCAAGACCATGAGGAAGCTAGAAAGTGAAGTGTGTTAATTACTCTAGAAACCAACTGACCCTGCTTCTCCTGTGGGGCTGGAGGGGAGCCAAATCTCCAGCCAAATAAATCACGAACAACATATTTCAGTCATGTAAACTTTTAGACCGCACAATTATCTAAGAAAATATTTGTGAAGATAAAGATCCAATCCTTCATTGTTTCAGCAGATGGATGTGAGATTTTAATTTCAGCCCTGTCGGTACAGCATTTTAATAAGTGACTGAATGTATCTAAGGACCTCGCTTTAAAAATGTGGTTACGTGTATTTTGTAAACCAAGCCAAGAAATACAAGACCCATAAAATCCTGAAGCATATTAAATGACGGTTCCTTTTTCCTTAATCCACCACCACAAATATCAATTAAATGTAATTATATTAAATAGGTTCCCCCGAGAGCAAATAAAGATTTGCCAGAACACAAATTGCTACCCAGGTGAACAATATATAATTTTCTTGAGTACACAGACAAACGCAGATGGTGGACTCCCAACTGTAACGGAACAAATCTGTGTTGACTGTAACATACACATTTTTTTTTCTTAGCTACCAAAGTGGCAGAGGGCCAAAGATTACAAATAAACTATGTGAGTTTGTCTTTCTCTTTACTCAGATGAGAGGATAAATACTTCATTTCATATTAATAATTGCTAATCAAAGTGCTATTAATCTGCGGCAATAATAAATAAATGGACTCTCCTCGAAACAAATGTCAGAAATGGACTTGGAGGCTGGGGGCGGGGAGAACACCTTATCTAAGCAACTTTTAAAAAATTAAAAACAAATGTTTTACTGAGTTTACTGTGAGAGGCAGAACTGAGTCCGTGCATAGGAAGGTGAAACAGGCAAGATTGAATACAGTTTGTGAGCTGCTTTTAGAACTAGATATTCTGCCATATTGAAATGACGTCACAGATTCAGAGACAAACCACTCTTAACATGACACTGAGCAGATAGAAGGCTAAACTCGAAGACCTTAGAGAATAACTTTTAAAAAGTCCTCTTGAAGACAGAGGTGGGGAAGAATGGGATGAGGACCTGTGGGAGGGTGGGCCGGGAGGAGAGTAACAACCGGATTGTTTAAAAAATAAAAGTAATTAGAAAAAAGGGGATCTGTTTTCTGGGGAAGGCGGGGGTGCCTCGAGCTCTGCTTCTCTCTCTGATGTATGGGGCAGGCTTTCTTTTTCTTGCCATTATATGATTTGTAAGGTATGAATTTTGTTTGTCAGATGTTTCTGAGATGGAAATTGAATTCATTCTTAGTGTGATACGGAAAGCCTTGAAAAATAATCAATTTAAGATTGAATGTACTGATATGTCAGTATTTTTAGTCTCTGCCCTTTCTAAAGTCATCAAAATAATAATCTAAAAACAGAATCTTGGACACAAAGACATTTTTCTTTTCTTATTGCTCCCACCCTTCAGATTGGAATCTCTCTTCTCCACCCACCCCCAGCACTGGTGTTCACAGGAAGAGTAATCCAGCTTGAGATCTGGGAAGCAAGACAAGCAAGCAAAGCAGAAAGCTTAAACACTCATTTATCCTCCATGTTCTTGGCTAGGCAACGTCAGGGGCAAGCACTAAGAATCACCCTGTTACTGATTCTAGTTTTCATTATAAACTTCAAACTCTAGGCAGACTCATACAGTGACATAAATGTTGCTGTGTGCTTAGCCATCCATTAAGACCCATCCTAGGTCTTGGGTCCATGGAGAGTTTCAGAATGAAGTCACTGGATACTTGGCTCAGGAGCTCACCTTGTAGGGATGCCTAAAAAACCTGACACAGCTGAGTATCAATGGTTCTAATCAGTCACCCTCAAAGGTGTGAAGAGGCAAGTTCTCTTGGATTCCTGTTCGTTCTCTCTCTCTCTCTCTCTCTCTCTCTCTCTCTCTCTCTCTCTCTCTCTCTCTCTTCCTCTCTCCATCCTTCTTCCCTCTCCCATCTCTCCTCCATCCCCCTCCCCTCTGTCCTCTCTCTCTCCTCTCTCTTTTCTCTCTTCCCTCCCTCCCCTACCCCTCTTCCCTCTCCCCTCTCTCTCCCTGGTTCTGTCAGGCTGCCAGGTCAGGTTCTCCAGGGATGAGGTGGGTGAGGAGGTACACAGATGGATTCCCAAGGATCTTTTTTCTTATCCTCACATGGCCCTCAAGTATTGCCTCCTCCACTTCTCCTCCATCCATCAACACCTGTTGCCTTCAAAGTTTCTCCCTTTCTATGTTGGGTGTTCCTAAGCCTAAAGCTTGGCAGTCTATTTGTAAATCTGAGCATGGCTTGCTTGGGAGATTTGAGTGGGTTTCACAGCTTGGCTCTACAGTCTGGTCAGCTTGTGGGCAGAGAATATCCATTCCAGGATAGGAGCTTCATCTTTCCTTTCTACATGATCTTTGCTAGCTTCTCTCACTCCATGCCTTCCTTTCATCTTTTTGTAGAAGGCCTCAGAAAGATGTGCCCTATTTCTTAGTCCACGGCACCTTCTCCATCCCGGTCTAAAGAAGGCTAAGATTTATTTGTGGGCGGTTACCTCTGTTCCTCACTCTCTCCTCTGTCTCCTCTTCCTACCAGAGGGCAATCATTCTGTTTGGTACAATTTGTCTTCTTTATGTATATCCCTAGGGAATTTATAAATTACTTATTTATGTGAAACTTTTCATTGACCTGAGTGCTATTGTACACCGCAATATATTCTACTATATGCCTGCCGTCTGTGTGTCTTTTGTCATCTTTTTCTCAGCATCTCGCTTGCAACAGTTCACGTGTTGCTGTTACCAGATGCACAGTACTTTGTGCCTTGTATCTGCACCATAGCATCTGGTCAACTAAGGAGTGTGAGTGCCACTATCAACCTTTAACCACAAACAGTATGCAAATGAGCATCCTTGCCGTCCTTAAACATGCCTCTTTCTGGACCCATGGGAGAACTTGTTTGGGAGATGATCTCAGTTAGTACAATAGTGTGTCCATGTTGTTCCTCAAGGCCTTGTCAAGGGACTCTTCTCCCTGTGGCACACAGGGGTTCCTCTACCTTCAATTCCATTGCAGCATCTGGTATGTGGGGATGAAGTACTTAAGAACAAGTACCATACTTTTATAGAATAAACTTTATACTCTCTAGCCCATAGATTTCACAATTCTTTCCAAGTTTCAAAACTGAGTGATGTTATACATTTCTGTATACAGAAGAGAGTCTTTTCAAAAAGAACGTGATAATGGTTCTGTTAAATTGCAGGAGTAATGGAATAAAGTTCGAACTATTTTGAGCAAATTGGTCCCCAAGTGTGCTAGACTAGGAGGAAAGAAGAGATGATTATGGTGTCTGGGTCAGTTTTGGAGATGATGGTTTTGGGTGGTTCCCTTCTTACCCGTGAGACCACAGTCTACTTTGTTCCTCAAAGCTCTGCCTTTTCAGAAATGCCCAGAAGCCCTTTGTCACAACTCTGCTTCCCACAGGTTAGAACTTTTTGGAGGCTCCTCTCTTCTTCACCTAAACTGCATGCAGCAGCAGGACAACAGCCCCATCCTTCCCTTTGACTTAATTGATATCAGTTGTTTGCCATTTTCACTGTTGGATGGGAGAGATTGAAATAGCTCTCCATCACTGAAAAGCTGTGCACCCCAGGGAAGGAGGGAAAAGCCTAGCAGAGAGGCACCCTTCCAAGTCAGTATGCATAAGAGTGTTTCTGCAGGGCAGCTGGCCTAAGTACACACACACACCTTCCCTCCCTACCCCTTCTTCTCCCCTCTGGGCTTTCTCCTTCATGACAGTCTAATGAAGGACTGGGCTGGGAGTGGCGGTCCCCTGATTACACACAGATCTATATGTGCACATACCAAAGAGAAAATGCATATAATCATATTAAGGCAATTTGTTTTCCTATCTCTATAGTTTATAGTGATGTAAAGTTGACAGTTTCTAGGCATGGCTTTCCCTAAATAAGCCCTCCGTGTTTTTCCTGGATGTGAAAGACAGTATTCACAGCCAGCAAAGAGCACTTGAGAAATTCTTGGGGACTGAGTGGTGCTCCGGTCCATCTTCCTTGCTTAACAATCAATGAATAACTCATCAAAAAGTGCGATTCCGCCTAATTAAAATCAGCAAGGCAGTCTATGGAATCGAAGCCATGTGGACCAAACTATTTGGATCGCAGAACTCAGACATCCGATAGCTCCAGCCCAAGCTGGTTGCTTTCCAAATGTGGCAGCCCAATCACTCACACTGTGGTGCCTGTTCAGCCTATCCCCTGAAGTTCACACCTCCCTGTGTCAAGTCTGTGCTCACACAGATTTGCTGTAGACACTGGCAACACAAAGCAGGGCCTCTGATGCAGTACTCATTTAAAGATTCTTTTCAAACAGGAGAGCATTTGTGCTACACGTGTGCTCATTAGGAAGTCTCCACCCAGAGCTATCGGCACAAGGTCTTACCCAGACATTAGCACACTCAGGTTGATCCTCAATTTGGCATGACTCTTTCAGCTTTGCTGGGAATTCGGATACCTCCTTGGGTTGAACATAGTGCTCCAGACCTATTTGGGACTCTCTTTTGCCTTTACCTCAGACATTGTTCAATATCCCGTCATGACTTCACTTTCTTAAAATCTTCAAGTCTCTTAGAAGAAAGGAGATAATTTAAAGGCAAAAATCAACAAAGGACTCTTTCAAACTAAATGGTCTCTATTTTCAATAAACTAAGTTATTCAGACCAGCTGAGAAAAATTGCACTTTAAAAAAAGTCAGACAAGTGCTGGGCGGTGGTGACACACATCTTTAATCTCAACACTCAAGAGGCAGAGGCTGCAAACCCCTTCAGCTCCTTCAGTCCTTTCTCTGGCTCCTTCATTGGGGAACCTGTGCTCAGTCCAATGGATGGCTATGAGCATCCACTTCTGTATTAGTCAGGCATTGGCAGAGCCTCTCAGGAGACAGCTATATCCGGTTCCTGTCAGCAAGCACTTATTGGCATCTACAATAGTATCTGGGTTTGGTGGTTGTATATGGGATGGATCCCCAGGTGGGGCAGTCTCTGGGTGGTCCATCCTTCAGTCTCTGCTCCGAACTTTGTCTCTGTACCTCCTTCCATGGGTATTTTGTTTCCCCTTCTAAGAAGAATCGGTGTCCACACTTTGTTCTCTGACCAGTACCCCCAGAGCTCCCTGGCACTAAACCACCAACCAAAGAAAACACATGATGGGATTCATGGCTCTAGCTGCATACGTAGCAGAGGATGGCCTTGTTGGTCATCAGTGGGAGGAGAAGCCCTTGGTCCTGTGAAGGTTCTATGCCCCAGTATAGGGGATTGCCAGGACCAGGAAGCAGGAGTGGGTAGGTTAACAAGCAGGGGGAAGGGGGTGGACAGGGGTTTTTAGGAGGGGATAGGGGATTTTAGGAGGGGAAACCAGGAAAGGGGATAACATTTGAAATGTAAATAAAGAAAATATCTAATTAAAAAAAAGAAAAAGAAAAAGAGGCAGAGGCAAGTATACCTCTATGAGAACTGGCCAGCCAGATCTACAGAGCAAGTTCCAGGATAGTCAGGGCTACACAGAGAAACCCTGCCTCAATACTCCTCCCAGCCCCAAAAGAAAATTAAATAAGCATACATTTAGAAGACTTTCATCCTTGTGAATTGAGATATTCTGTGCATTTCTATGTCGTGGAGTTTTCTCCAAGTGAAGTGAGCCAGTTGGGGATCCCTGCCTACAACAAGTGGGGTGCAACCCCTATGTTCATGTACAATGGTATTCAAAGACACTGGCTTCTTGAGAAAAGGACAGATCAGCCAGGGTTGAGTGGCATGATTCACCAGGATGAATCATGAAACCATCTGATCCTAGGTTATATGTACCTACGGAAATGCATTTCTTGAGCAAGGTATAAGAGTCATTTTAAAATGTTTTGGGAACGAAGCATTATAGTATACACAGAAAGGTAATGGTTAACAAGGATCAAGTAGTGATCACTATCCTGAATTATTGTATGCATTACCCCTCACCGAATATCAATGTCCCCGTTTTACTGATGAGAAACCTGAGGGCAGAACAGTTGAATAAGTTACTCAGAGTCACACAGCTTGACTAAGGTCACATGGTTCTGGAGGGTTTTTCTGAATAAGAACCTTCTAGTTTTTCTCCCAGCATTGCTTCCTCTCTCTCGTGCCTGGTTTGGAAAACAGCTCCAGGAAGCAGAAATCCTGTGTTTGACTCTGTCGTAGAAATAAACTTTGGAATCCAGCACCAGGTAGAATTCCAAGGACCCTGTACATGTCACCTCTTAGTCCACATTAAGTCAAATATTTTCTCCCTCAGAAGGAACATTTACTATGTGTCTACTGCGTGATCCTACCTGGGGGCATAATATCATTTTCTCACATATGCAAAAATCATGCAAGACTGATATAAAGTTGAATAAAAGAGGGTCTTTGAATACTCGGGGTCCTTTGTTCTATGGAGTTCCTGCTATACACACAAGCTTGCTCTTTAAGTCACATCTGAGCTGGAATGGGCATTTTGGATTCAGAGTTTCAATCAGAGAGTCAATCATATGAGCTCCAAAAGAGGCACCTCAGCGCTCACAGTTTCTTTATCGGGAACAGTATGACTGCAGCTCGGCCTTCTATGATGCCGGTGAGTGGCCTCCAGCCGGCCTCACAGGGGTGGGGTGAGGGTTGGGGGGTGGGAGATGCACATATTTTCCCAAGGAACATATATACCCTACACTGACTACAGTGTAACCTTCCCTCAAGGAGGCCATATTAAATGTCACTCCAAGACATTTCCAAGTAAAAACAACTGCATCCTTTTTACACACAAGGTTGCCTTGCCTGTTGACTGGATCTCTTCCTGCAGTCACTTCCAGTCAGGAAGTGATTTAGTTTGGTATGGTCTGGGTTAAAGAGGGATTATCTGGTTTGCTGTCCTTGTTTTCTTTTGCCACACCCTCTCTGAGGTCATGAGACCATTATCATTCACCATCATGTTGGAATTAGAGATGACTTAAATGGGCTTACATGTCATTCCTTCCATATCGGGTCCCCCAGCCAAGATCAGGTTCCTGCAGATGTTCTAGGATGTTCTGAGATCGAAACTCCTACCTCCAAGTCTCACCTCCTGTTTCCCTCTGCAGCTCTGACACAAGGGTGTTAAGAAAGGGGAGACACTCCTGAGATTGCTGGTGGAACAATAGTAAGGAAATAGACACACTACTTGTAGGATTCAGTATTTTGTCTGTTTCTTTCCACTGACCACATTCGATGATCTAAATTAATTCTCATTTAATATTTTCAGTCTCTAGCATGGGGTATGTATGATAGAGATGAAGTCCCTGCTGTATTTCCAGTCTGAAGCAGTTCATGGGCAGTAAGAATTCAACAAGTACCGTTTGGTGAATGAATGGATGTTTAAAATTGCAGGTGGGATTCAGTGAGTATTTTTCCCCTGACATTAAGTAAGCAGCCACCCTTTGGATGTACATCTCTGTTCTGTCTAAGGAAGGTACTTGGCTGTCTCATGTCTTTACAAACACTGAGGAAGGTTCCCTCTGCTGCCCTGGGGACCTGTTCATACTCTGGTGAAGAGGCTTAAAAGAAGGGCCAGAGCCAAGGGCTTGCTCAGCTACAAATGTTAAAATGAGCAAACAACCAGCTTGGTAGTCCACACTCATGTAGTAAAAACAAAAGGGTGCCAGGGACATAGCTAAGTCATCAAATTCTTGCCTAACATATACAAGGCCTCAAATTCAAAACCCAGTGCTGTTGGAGGACCTTTTCCTGAGTCCTTTGTTTGTTAGGGAGAACTTGCTAAAGGGGAAAGAAACCATGGGTCCAAAATTTTCTAGGTGATTGTAAAATAGATATGACTCTTAAAAGTTAACCCAAGATTTCCCCATTCCTTCTAAGGACTAAGAAAACAAACGTGGTTTTAATCACATGTTTCTTGCTGTTAACACGTTCCTTCTGAGTGTGATATACTTGAGATACATCAAACCTGCCAACTCTTCATTTATCTACACTGCTTTGCAAGCTCTGCAGCCTCTGGTTAAGGTCAGGATGTGCCTAGGCTTCTGCTCATTTGAAAAGGGAGACTAAGAAGGCCAGGACCTCCACCTTAGCTCCAGAACTTGGTGACTCAGTTATCCCAACTGTGAGCCTCCTCAGAGCCTTGGGAGATGAGGGTAGGCATAGAGAGAGGCACAGATATACAACCAAAGCAGATTCATCTTAATTTGAGTTCATATTAATTATTCTATAAGATTTTCTTTAATCAAAATGACTTAATATGAAATAGTGCACAAACCCATGGATTAACTAAATAATACTGGGGATTGAAAATCACCACAGTATGGACTCATTTGCCACCTCAGTAAATTTTATAACTTCCTGGTGTTGGAACCTTTGGTTTATTCTATAAGGAGGTAATAGCTTATCTAAGGTTTTGATAAATATATGATCTCTTCTATCCCAAAAGTTTCCCTGGAGTTTTGGGTCCACTCACAGAATACCTGTCATAAAGTAATGATAGTCCCATTTTCAATATTTCACAATCCTTACCAATACTTCTTGTCATTTTATATGATCCTTCTGATCAGCTTTGAGTGATAATTGTAGTTTTGGTTTGTATTTGCTGGATGCAGCTGCTTGCCAACCTCCATTGCAAAAGGCATGGCACAAAAGACGTGGCACTTTCTCTTGTCACTCTCCTCCCAGTAGCTGTCAAAACTTGCAGCCTGCCTGGCCTTCTGTTTTCTCTAAAATTCTAATAAAATTGTCCTCAAGCTTCCTTCCATTTCCAAATTATTTTTATTAATGAGACTAAAGATCAAAGTCGAAATCTTTATTTCCATGGTAACCATAGCCACTTGTCTTAAATACTTTTCCTGTTGCTGAGATAAAATACCTGACTAAAGCAGCTTATCGTGGAAGGGTAAGTAGGGCAGCCTAAGATGGCAGGAGCATGAAACTGTTGTTCACACTGCATCCACAGAGTCAAGAAGCAGGATGCTTGTGCTCAACCCACTTTCTCCTTTGAAAGTAGTCAGGGATCCCAGCCTAGAGGATGTGTCACCCACAGTAGGCAGGTCTTCCCACTTCATTAATCTAGCCAAGACCATCTCACACAGGCATGCACAGAGGCCCCTCTCCCACGTGATCCTAGATTTCATCAAATTGCATACATTAGACATACTTTATTGTATATCGGATAAACTCAATAAGGCTATTTGTAGAAGTTCTTTTCTTTAATTGTAGGAGAACCATGGGAAGGTATGGAAGATGCAGAGATATCACCTCTGTGCTGGCTAAGGGGAAAGTTAAGGGTAGTGCTGGGTTATGGATGGGAAAACAACATCAAGTGGTTTTCCCTGAGATCAGTCTGGGGTGAGGGTGGCACTGGATAGGACCATGCTGGTATGCACAGGAGGGGGATGGGCAGGAACCTCTGGGGGAGGGCCCAAGCTCTGTGGTGCCTGAGAGGAGAAAGTGGGTGAGGAGGAGGGGAAGGAACAGGGGCAGAGATGATACTTGACCTGCTTTGAGTCTATAGCGTGGTTGCCAGCTGGAAAGAAATAAAACATGAAAATCAGAAGGCCGAGATGAACCAAATATAAATTTAATAATAAACGGGGAGGGGGGACTCACTAGGAACAATAACAGAAATAAAGAGGGGAAACATGAGAAGAAATGTGGAACATGGAGATTTCAGCCAAGGGAGAAGCCATTTCTAGCCACATGTCTGGAAGAAGGAAGAGTGTCTGTGGTGGAAGAAGAAGAAGGTAAAAACTGTAGAGTTCAGATATCACTAAAGCTTCTCATAACTGCCTCATAAATGGCTGTATTAATTTCATAGCACTCAAAAGGCTCAGAACACATTCTTACAACATCCTGGAGCTAAACTCCAAGCACTAACTGTAGGCAGCTTTGCTTCACAGAGCTACCGGTGCCACATCCTCTCAGCTCAGCATCCCTTCCCCTCGGCTTGCTCCAAGATTAGGAAGAAGTGACTCCCAACAGCTCTCTCCGGGCCAAGGCCCTGACTCCCTCTCTGTGTTAGGAATTTGTGAATAGCTTGTTAAGTCAGTGAGGGAAGCATGGAAAATGTAGATTTCTGGAGAGATGGGAAAAAAGCTGAAAGTGCAGAGGAGAAGTCGCTCTGGGGTATATGAAGAGTTCTCTGCAGACCTGAGCTATTAGGTGCTTCAAGAGCTTGACAGCTTGTTCTGGGTAAAGGAAAACAGGCCTCCCTCTCTTCGGTTTGTACTCACCGTGAACTCCACGTTCACCAAGACAGACATGGTGAGAATCTGGGGATGTGGGATAACATATGAAGCTGAAGAGATTAATGTCCTTTTGAGACCTGAAGTTTTTTTCCACAAGTGTCTATGGACCCAGTCACAAAATTTGTCACTTCTTCTCTTTTCAAAATAGTGACAAACTACTTTCCTTTATTTATGATAATGATTTTTTTTTATTTTGCCTTTGCCAAAAGAGCTTTTTGGTGATGAAGAAGAATACAATCGTAAGCCGCTTGCACAGGGCCACCCTGAACTGCCATTAGACAGCGCACAGAAAAGATGGGATTTTTCAGAGCTTTGTTCTGTGTCCAGCCGTGGCTGGGGAGAGAGTTCTTTCCGGACAGAAGACAGGGGAACCATCAGAGTTCCTTTCTAGAAAGTGACTGATGTAGATGACTTTGGAACGTTCCCCTACAGAAATCCCTCTCTTCTTGGGCAAGGATCTTCCTCTCTCCAATATAATAGAAGAGGAAAATAAAAACAGCAATGACCAAGCAGGGGGCTGGAGACAAACGCTGGAAGGCACCGCGAACTAGCAATGGAGAAAAGCATGATGTTCCTCCAGAGATCAGAGTCAAGGGTGGGCGCTTTTTGTTCCCTGACTCTTGGGAAAAGATGGAAAACCAGGATGCCACACGTAGCAGGATGCTGCCTCCCTCAGGCCCTGGTTTCTCCTATGGCTACAGCCCTTCCTTTGAGTGCTAGGTGACCTCCTGGAGACCATGGCCCAGCCAGCGCTCTCCACGCCAGCAGGATTGTGTGAGTCCTCTCAGAGACTTTGCATGTAGGCAGAACTCACCTTACCTTTGCTTTGCCTCCTCAGGACTGCCCATACATCACTTCCATTGTACAACCTTCAGGCTATCACTAAATACTCGTGTCTTCCCTCTCCGGATTCCTTGCACACCCAGAGTCCCACTTGAGAACTAAATCTCCTGCCCACTCGTGTTTTGCTTAACGGAAAGTACACACTTCACAGCCCTAGTTGGGTAACGACCCAGAACTCCGAGTAGGTATCTCTTGGCTGGTGTTTCCCTCTGCGTAGGAACGCTTGAGTTGGATTGGTTCAAGCTGTGCAATGAGGACGATAATAAACAAAAGCAAATGCCTTCCCACAGTTATCACCGTTCTGCTGCTGAGCCTACAAAGGAGGTGGGCAGCGTTCCTGCCAAAGTTTCTGTTCGGCTCATGCTTGGGGTCAAACAGGAGGGCGCATCTGGTTCGCTTTACCCTTATCAAACAGGGGAGTTTTTTCTTTGATACTTCCTGGTATAAAATTTTTGCTTATGATTTTGAAGAAAACCATGAGAATGGGTGGCATATTCAAATCAGTACTCTCAGTCTTAGAAGACCACTACCTCTACATTCATCCTTTATTTATGAAAATCCGTAATTACCAAGTAGCTGCCTTGCATGCTACGCAGAGTCCTGGAGCATGGATGAAGGAAATAAAAAACAAACGTTTTTTAACCCAACGCTAATGGGTGGATTGTGTCCTAGAATTCTAGCTTCGATAAAATAATAAAGCCTCTATGGGGAGCTGAAGAGGGCAGGTGAGCAAGGCTGCCTCTTTCTGTCAAGTGCAGTTGCTGCCTGAGTGTGGTACACTGTTCTGCACACGAGATAGTCTCACAACACCTGTGGCCCAGGTAAAATGTCCCAAGCCACTATTATTTTATTTTTTAATCCCTCCTAATGAACACAAGGAAGCAGTTAGCCCACACCTTGTGTCACATGTGTTCTGGTTACATGTGAACTTGTCTGATGAGATAAGCTCTTCCCAGACCCCTGTCTTTCGTCCTCACTGTGGGGTAACTAGACGCGGACTGCTTCACTTTCCAGTTGGTTGAGTCACCCAGCCAGAGAATGGAGAATATAAGTCATTACTTTGCAGATAATTTGATACCGTACATGGTCCTTACAGACGTTTCTTCTGTATTTATATCTTGGCAAAGGCAGACGACATTGTTTGCAGTTCTTCTATTGTCTTGCCAGCTTCTTCTTCTTCTTCTTCTTCTTTTTTTTTTTTCTGGACAAAATCAAAGAAAATAAGATGCAGAATGCATCAAGCCACAACTTCTTGGCTCTCAAGCTGGAGGGATTTTCTGATTTACCCCACCCCATTTCACTGGCTGCTTCTCTCTCTCTCTCTCTCTCTCTCTCTCTCTCTCTCTCTCTCTCTCTCTCTCTCTCTCTCTCTCTCTCTCTCTCTCCAGCTTCTGAAGACTTTCCCAGAGCATAGAATCTGCCCCCTCTGCTGCTTGAGAACAGACTAATCTTCCCCCTCTTTCACACCCCCAAAATTAAACATTCCTGGAAAAAATTTTTTTTTCTTCAAGGTGAGACTGACCGGTTTAATCTCTGACAGGTTTTCCACTTGTGTTGACATGAGAGGAGAGAAAAATTAGGTGTTCCACAACAGGCTCTATAAGAACACAAGCAAAGGAGCTTGTAATCTAAACCAGCCCAGAATTCCAGTGTTTTGGGGCATGTCCTAAACTCTACAAATTGTTAGATCTGACCCCTTAGTAGAAAGAGGGAACTGTTAGGAATTCTAAACGATAAATGAAGTTATGCCTGGTACAACATGTAGTGGAGCGGCAAGGCAATTCCAGGCATGGAGATGTTCCTTTGGTGGATGCAGATGGAAACAGAGGTATTTACCAACATTCAAGGGCAACTCTATTTGAACACAAACCTTAGCTTTTGAGTCAGAGGAGAACTTTGTTTGAATGTTTCCAATATAGTACACATGGCTGCAGTGATTTATCGATACTGTATTTATTTACTTCAGGCCAGTCATATACCTGAAATATTTCCTCCAAATAAATAGACTGACTGAGATTTGTGTATATCCACTATGGCAGTAGATATGTACATCATACAATAGACGTATATCATCCATGATGTATCCATTGATGGTTACTTGCTCTGATAATGTGTAGTGGTCATACAGAACAAAGTGGGGAGTTTGGCCAACTTCCAAGAAGAGCCACAGACACCCAGTTGAAGGGTATATTTGATTTAGCTTCTTCAAAAAGGCTTACATCAGGGCAGCCACAGGTTTGGTAGTGAACTTGAAAATAATAATTCTTACTGTTTTTAATTAAATGTATGTGTAAATCTATACCACTTACCTGTAAACATGAAGACCAGAGGAGGGCAAAGGATTCCCTGGAACTAGAGTTAAAAACAGTTATAAGTTGCCATGTAGGTGCTGGGAATCAAACCTGGGTGGTCTGGAAGAGCATCCAGTGATCTTACATCTGAGCCTTCTCTCCAGCTCTGCAGTCAATTCTTTATATGGTGCAAGCACGTGTGTGTGGGCGCAGATACACACACACACACACACACACACACATACACACGAACAAAACAGAGACTTGTCTTTTCAGTATAGATTTCAAAACACCCAATAACTTCAATATCAATATAATCATAGCAGAGAGCTGTGTCAGGGATTGTGTTCCTGAATGGGTTTTCTCTTTCTTGTTAATTTGGGAATTTTGTCAGTGTTCTGAGTCACCAGGACAATTAAAGAAAGAGGCTCACTCAAGGATGAATACAGCAACAAGGAGATCCAGCCTCTCTAGACTAAACCACAAACAGCTGAGCCAAAGTATATTTATCAACTTTACACAAAAGTTATGTTTGGGTAAACAAGTTCCTTATACCAAAGCCCCTAATCTAAGCTATACATTTCCTAAAGGAAAACACCAAGCCCCCACAACTGTGCACTGTTTACAGTATTCAATAATGGAATCAGGTGTGCCAGGATGGTCTTGTGACCAAAGTCACAGAAAGGCTATAATGCTCACTCAGAAAATCAACTCTATAGATAGCAGAAAACAATCTCGGTTTTCTATGATTTCTTGGAAGTCAAAGTACTTCTAGAAAAGAACTGTGCATTCTAGATAACATGATGCTGTTAGATTTCCTGCTACAGAGTATGACAGTGTGAGTGTTACATGTCTGAGGAGAACGGTATCTTGACAGCTGGGAGTCAAGTGATACCACAAAGTCACACAGCATAACAAACCTCACACAGAGATTTACTGGCAAAGACACAGAAGGCTTCCTCTGCTTGGGAAAGATGCCACGGAGACCTGACAGGAGACAGGTTTTATATACAGGTTATTGTTGGGGTGGGGTGGTGGGGAAGTATCTAGAGTAGCTTGGCATTGACAGGGTTTTTGTGGCCTGATCTTGGGGCAAATTCACGGATTAATAGGGTTTTATGACCTGTGGCCCTACTTCTCAGGGGGCTGGGAATTAGCCATTAGAGCAGTCTGTGGTTGGGCCTGGCCGCTCTCCTCAAGGGGCTTACAGACAGAACAATCAATGTAGAGTATTAGACCAATGAAGTTCCTAGACAAATACCAGGTACCAAAGTTGAATCAAGATCAGGTTAATGATCTAAACAGCCCTATATCCCCCAAAGAAATAGAAGCAGTCATTAATAGTCTCCCAACTAAAAAAAGCCCAGGACCAGATGGGTTTAGTGCAGAGTTCTATCAGACCTTCAAAGAAGATCTAATCCCAGTTCTTCACAAACTATTCCACAAAATAGAAACAGAAGGTACTCTACCCAACTCATTCTATGAACCCACAATTACTCTGATACCTAAGCCAAAAAAAGACCCAACAAAGATAGAAAACTTCAGACCAATATCCCTTATGAATATTGATGCAAAAATCCTCAATAAAGTTCTTGCTAACCGAATCCAAGAACACATCAAAACAATCATCCATCCTGACCAAGTAGGTTTCATCCCAGGGATGCAGGGATGGTTCAATATACGGAAATCCATCAACGTAATCCAGTATATAAACAAACTCAAAGACAAAAACCACATGGTCATCTCATTAGATGCGGAAAAAGCATTTGACAAGATCCAACACCCATTCATGATAAAAGTCTTGGAAAGATCAGGAATTCAAAGCCCATACCTAAACATGATAAAAGCAATCTACATCAAACCAGTAGCCAACATCAAAGTAAATGGTCAGAAGCTTGAAGCAATCCCTCTAAAATCAGGGACTAGACAAGGCTGTCCACTTTCTCCATACCTATTCAACATTGTACTTGAAGTCCTAGCCAGAGCAATTCGACAACAAAAGGAGATCAAAGGGATACAAATTGGAAAAGATGAAGTCAAAATATCACTTTTTGCAGATGATATGATAGTATATATAAGTGACCCTAAAAATTCCACCAGAGAACTCCTAAGACTGATAAACAGCTTCGGTGAAGTAGCTGGATATAAAATTAACTCAAACAAATCAATGGCCTTTCTCTACACAAAGAATAAACAGGCTGAGAAAGAAATTAGGGAAACAACACCCTTCTCAATAGTCACAAATAATATAAAATATCTTGGCGTGACTCTAACTAAGGAAGTGAAAGATCTGTATAATAAAAACTTCAAGTCTCTGAAGTAAGAAATTATAGAAGATCTCAGAAGATGGAAAGATCTCCCATGCTCATGGATTGGCAGGATCAACATTGTAAAAATGGCTATCTTGCCAAAAGCAATCTACAGATTCAATGCAATCCCCATCAAAATTCCAAATCAATTCTTCAACAAATTAGAAAGTGCAATCTGCAAATTCATCTGGAATAACAAAAAAACCTAGGATAGCAAAAACTCTTCTCAAGGATAAAAGAACCTCTGGTGGAATCACCATGCCGGACCTAAAGCTTTACTACAGAGCAATTGTGATAAAAACTGCATGGTACTGGTATAGTGACAGGCAAATAGACCAATGGAATAGAATTGAAGACCCAGAAATGAACCCACACACCTACGGTCACTTGATCTTCGACAAGGGAGCTAAAAACATCCAGTGGAAGAAAGACAGCATTTTCAACAAATGGTGCTGGCACAACTGGTTGTTAACATGTAGAAGAATGCGAATCGATCCATTCCTATCTCCTTGTACTAAGGTCAAGTCTAAGTGGATCAAGGAACTTCACATAAAACCAGAGACACTGAAACTTATAGAGGAGAAAGTGGGGAAAAGCCTTGAAGATATGGGCACAGGGGAAAAATTCTTGAATAGAACAGTAATGGCTTGTGCTGTAAGATCGAGAATTGACAAGTGGGACCTCATGAAACTGCAAAGCTTCTGCAAGGCTAAAGACACCATCAATAAGACAAAAAAACCACCAACAGATTGGGAAAGGATCTTTACCTATCCTAAATCAGATAAGGGACTAATATCCAATATATATAAGGAACTCAAGAAGGTAGACTCCAGAAAGTCAAATAACCCCATTAAAAAATGGGGCTCAGAACTGAACAAAGAATTCTCACCTGAGGAATACTGAATGGCAGAGAAGCACCTGAAAAAATGTTCAACATCCTTAATCATCAGGGAAATGCAAATCAAAACAACCCTGAGATTCCACCTCACACCAGTCAGAATGGCTAAGATCAAAAATTCAGGTGACAGCAGATGCTGGCGAGGATGTGGAGAAAGAGGAACACTCCTCCATTGTTGGTGGGATGCAAGCTTGTACAACCACTCTGGAAATCAGTCTGGCGGTTCCTTAGAAAATTGGACATAGTACTACCGGAGGATCCAGCAATACCTCTCCTGGGCATATATCCAGAAGATGTCCCAACCGATAAAAAGGACACATGCTCCACTATGTTCATAGCAGCCCTATTTATAATAGCCAGAAGCTGGAAAGAACCCAGATGTCCCTCAACAGAGGAATGGATACAGAAATTATGGTACATTTACACAATGGAGTACTACTCAGCTATTAAAAAGAATGAATTTATGAAATTCCTATCCAAATGGATGGACCTGGAGGGCATCATCTTGAGCGAAGTAACACAATCACAAAAGAACTCACACAATATGTATTCACTGATAAGTGGATATTAGCCCAAAACTTAGGATACCCAAGATATAAGATACAATTTGCTAAACCCATGAAACTCAAGAAGAATGAAGACCAAAGTGTGGACACTGTGCCCCTTCTTAGAATTGGGAACAAAACACCCAGGGAAGGAGTTACAGAGACAAAGTTCGTAGCTGTGATGAAAGGATGGACCATTTAGAGACTGCCGTATCCAGGGATCCATCCCATGAGCAGCTTCTAAATGCTGACACCATTGCATACACTAGCAAGATTTTGCTGAAAGGACCCAAATATAGCTGTCTCTTGTGAGATGATGCCGGGGCCTAGCAAACACACGAGTGGATGTTCACAGTCAGCTATTGGATGTATCACAGTGCTCCCAATGGAGAAGCAAGAGAAAGTACCCAAGGAGCTAAAGGGATCTGCAACCCTATTGTTGGAACAACATGATGTACTAACCAGAACCCCGGAGCTCTTGTCTCTAGCTGCATATGTATGGAAAGATGGCCTAGTCGGCCATCACTGGAAAGAGGCCCATTGGACTTGCAAACTTTATATGCCCCAATATAGGGGAATGCCAGGGCCAAAAGAATGGGAATGGGTGGGTAGGGAAGTGGGGGGCGCTATGGGGGACTTTTGGGATAGCATTGGAAATGTAACTGAGGAAAATATGTAATAAAAATATTAAAAATTAAAAAAAATATATGCATCCCCTTTCCTGTTCCTTACAAACCTAACCCCAAGAACATAGCATTATTGTGTGCAATGGCTAAAGGACACAGATTTTGTTGCCTAAATGTATACTTTCGATTCTGCAAACCAAAATGTGTAACTAGTAGTGAGTAATGAGCCAATGCAATCAGAAAGGAGAAATGTCAACAAAACAAACAACAAACAAACAAACAAACAAAACATGGAATCCCTCCTGTCCACCCTAGCAGAGGAAAGATAATCAAATTCAGGAAGGGTTGCTATGTGTGACTGCCAGAGTGTCTCTTGCAGGACTGGCAGAGCCACACACCAGTAGAGAACCTCACACCAGCTTCAGACCAACCCACACGAGAAGTAATCCTGTGAGAACATCTGCCCCGTGATGTGATGATCTGTTCATGCATCAACCAGAACTCCTCATGCTACTACGCATGCTTCGATTGCGAGGACAGTTGCTTCCAGATATCAGTGCCACTCTGCATTGTTTTCTTTGCTGCACTCTTTCTGAATCCAACGAGTTGACTTGTGTCATAAAATATAAGTAGCCATTCACTAATTTCTCTTCACTATATATTACTATATTGCTATACTGTACATTTTTCTTCCAGCAATCTCCTGATTTTAAAAAAAAACATTTTTAAAAGATTTATCTATTTTTATTTTATGTAAATTGGTGTTTTGCCTGCGTGTATCTCTGCACATGTGTACACAGAGCCTTCAGAGGCCAGAAGAAGGTGTCAGATCCCCGGAACTAGAAATACAGATGTTTGCGATCAGAAATGTGGTACTGGGAATCAAACCAGCATTCCCTGGAGGAGCAACTAGTGCTCTTAACCACTGAGTCATCTCCCCAGCCCCTTGTTCTGAGTTTTAAAGGCTGATACAGCTAACCTAAGGGCTTTGAATCATTTGTAATCCAAGCAGCAAAGAAAATACAGAACTGCAAAATATGAGCAGAGAACATAGCATTTAGATCCTACTTCAAAATACAATATGCACTCTATTCTTCCCTGCTGTGACTTGAGCCATTCTGCCCCCTCAGAGTTATGCATATATATGAACCAGGGGTATGATTTCACTATATTCATATATACAAATGTGTGTGTATATGACTGTCTGTACGGCGTATGGTTCCTGCCATGACAATAATAGACTAAAGCTCTGGAACTGTAAATCAGCCCCAATTAAATCTTTTCCTTTATAAGAGTTACCCTGGTCATGGTGTCTTCTCACAGTAATAAAACCATTATAAAGACCCTAAGAATATAGAAGGAACCTAGGTGTCATAGGTTTAGGTTTTGATGGAGATGAGATGAGGTGGGTAACCAATCCCTATGGATGTCGAAGGATCATTGTATAAATTTCTCATGCGCATGTACATACATACATACACATATTAATTTTTAATCATTTGAGAGTAACTATGTTTTTCTAAACCTAAATATGCGCCCATGCCACTCTGTAACACTGCTGTGTGTGTCCTTATTTTGAGAACTCTCTCATGGTTCTATTAGAGAATGTTTATTCCTAAGAAACACACACATAAGGTGCTGAGGGTACTACATCTTCATCTGGGAGCAGCAGGACACTGTGTGCCACACTGGGTATAGCTTGAGCATATGAGACCTCAAAGCCTGCCTTCACATGCCACTCTTCCAAAAGCAAGACCACACCTACTCCAACAAGCCCACACCTCCTAATAGTGCCAAGAATTCAAACATGTGTTTATGAGGCCATTTCTAGTTAAACTACACACTTACATACAACAGTATAGCATTTGCACACAACATGTATTTTTACTTATCATTTAAATCACCTCTATATTACTTGTATTGCTTTATGTTGTGTACAGTGTAAAGGCCACAGAAAGGGTTGTCATACTGAGACTAATAGCAAGGTCACAAAAAGTCATTATGTGTTTAGTAATGATGCTTTTAGGAAGAATATCTTGGATCTGGCATTGGTTGAATCCATAGATATGGGAAGTTGATTACACACACACACACACACACACACACACACACCACAAACACCACACACACACATACAGAGAGAGAGGGAGAGAGAGAGAGAGAGAGAGAGAGAGAGAGAGAGAGAGAGAGAGAGAGAGAGAAAGAGAAATATATAGAGAGAATTATCATATCATCTGCCTGAACCTGCTGGCTGGTCCCTTAGTGTTGTGATTATCAGTTTTATCCACATACAGGGTCTTTTCCAAAAACTATGGTATGTCATGCAGAGAACATACAACCTTGGCCAACTGAAAGAAAGATCCCAGGTAGGAGGGAAGAAAAGACGCCCTCCCCCATCCCAGGGAAGGAAGAGACATGGTTCCTGCCATCCTGACAGGGGCATGGCATGAGGAGAGCAGGATGGAAGTAGTAGATACTCCCCTGCAGTCTATGGGCCCTTGAGAAGTACAACCTAGGAAGCACAGAAGTTCAGGGGGCTTTTATTGACAATGCTCACTGGAGGCTGTCTTGGCAAGGGAGGCAGCATTCAACAGATGGAGCTACATGTAGCCACATGATCCATCCTCCGTGCAGATGTTGTCAATGAACAGGTTCCACTCAAGTATAGAAGTCGCACCCTAATTTCAGCAAGTGTTTTCACAAACTCACATTAGCTTTCTTAAAATGTTACCCCTATAGGCATCAGGGTTAACAGGAATGAGTAAAGCTAATGTCATATTGGTGTAGTTTGAGGGCCTGTGATGATGGACCCTCTAGGAAGACACAGGACTCACGGTCCAGGTCATTGTCCACAGGTTGGCACTAAGACTGAGAGTATCCATGTAAGCCAGGAAGAACAAAGGAGCAGCTTAGCAGGAGGACAGAGACTGGGTATCAAGAGATTTGTGCGTGTTCTGAAAGAAGTAACTTTTGCCTTCAGATATAGATCATATATATTTTTTAAGTTTGCTCCTTTTCACGAGCAAGTCAAAAGTGATTCGTAATTAAACACACAGATTTCTTTATGGTAAATAACAATTTCTTCTGTTGGAATCCTTAGTTTATAACACCCTATTCTCACGGTTCATCCTCTCCGCAACCCTAACAGATAAGGCCATTTTATGAGGAGGGCTCAAGCCTGGTGGCTTCTACCTGTTAACCTACCAGCACTTACCTGTGTGCATGTTCAGGGCTCCCCTCTAGAAGCCACTCACATGGAAGTTCATGGAGGGTGAGGGGAGCAAACAGTTCTGTATTAGAGCCAAGTCCATCCACCTGCAGTGACGATGCTAAAGGAGTGTTCATCCGGCCCACTTCCCCTGCAGTTACTCTGCACTGTCACGAGGCAGCCAGACATCCTTTGGGTTTGGCAGAAGCAATGTATTAAAGACATAAACAAGCATTTCCTTGCTTCTCCCTTGCTGTGTCACATTCCTCTGCAAATACATCAAAGAGAACTGCCATTCTAGAAACATGTTTTAAAATAAAAATGCAGGCTTCCATTGCATACACTAGCAAGATTTTGCTGAAAGGACCCAGATATAGCTGTCTCTTGTGAGACTATGACGGGGCCTAGCAAACACAGAAGTGGATGATCACAGTCAGCTATTGGATGGATCACACGGCCCCCAATGGAGGAGCTAGAGAAATTACCCAAGGAGCTAAAGGGAACTGCAACCCTATAGTTGGAACAACATGATGAACTAACCAGTACCCCGGAGCTCTTGTCTCTAGCTGCATATGTATCAAAAGATGTCCTAGTCGGCCATCACTGCAAAGAGAGGCCCATTGGACTTGCAAACTTTATATGCCCCAGTACAGGGGAACCCCAGGGCCAAAAAGGGGGAGTGGGTGGGTAGGGGATTGGGGGGGTTGGGTATGGGGGACTTTTGGGATAGCATTGAAAATGTAAACGAGGAAAATACCTAATAAAAAATAAATTTAAAAAAAAGCAGGCTTTAAATCTTGATGGAAAATACCATAAAAGTTAAAAGTGGAAAAATTCAGAGATTAAATTAGTGAAACGGAAGATAAAATGAAAATCAATTTATATTTGTTCTCTATGGCTGACACAATAAAATCTCATGCACTATCTAGCTTATAATAAATACATATATTAGGATATATATATGTATGTAATTAGAATAGTATTTAAATATGTATTTTTATATATGAATATATAATTTATAAATATATAATATACAAATATATATACCATGTAAATGTATAATATATAAATATAAAATATATAAATAAACATATATTAGATATACAAATATATGTTTATATATATTATCACTCTGGAAAGCTGAAAGTCCCAAATCAAATGGAAAGCGTCTGCTCTCTCTGATGCCTCTACCAGGGGACAGGAGGCAGAGTCAGCCAAACGGAATGAATCTGGTCTTCAATGGCATTGGTTATGTGGCCTCAGAGGTTCTCAACTGGCTCAGGGCATCATGGGGTAAATAAAACACAAGCCCTGAAGAAACTGTGGAAAGAAGTTGACATTACATGCTTAAAACCTAAATCTCATTCTCCTCTGGATGCATTAAGCTGGTGAGATTTTTGTCCACTCATAGAAGAAGAAGAAGGAGGAGGAGGAGGAGGAGGAGGAGGAGGAGGAGGAGGAGGAGGAGGAGAAAGAAGAGGGGAAGGGGAAGGGGAAGAAGGGGAAGAGGAAGGGGAAGGGGAAGAAAGGGAAGGGGAAGAAGGAGAAGGGGAAGGGGAAGGGGAAGGGGAAGGGGAAGGGGAAGGGGAAGGGGAAGGGGAAGGGGAAGGGGAAGGGGAAGGAATATTAACAGATTTATTTTAACCTCTAATCCCTCCTTAGACCTTAAAGGAAGACTGATCATGTGAATGGAGGATCTAATTCTGTTGCAGTTCTTTTGTCTTTGGATTATGTTTTTAGGAGCTTACATAATTACCATGCATTAGTAATCATAATACAAATGAGTTATACCTTCATTATGTGTAGGCCTCAACACAATTGGGAGCTTAGCTCTGCAAAAGGAAGCTGTCTATAATGAAAGAAAAAGGGAATGGTCAGGCCCAGATTGATCTGCAAAATCCCAATCCATTGCCTCAGGGACTTTACAGATTGCCTTAAATCTAACTCTGCCAAGTATGGATCTTCCCCCCTGAAAGTGGGAAAACATAACACCCCACATCCACACACATGCTGACAGACTTGAAAGGGGAATAAATTATATTCATAATCACCCAGTTTAATCTTGGGGCATGGTCAGACTGAACAAATCAGGGAGGGCAAACATTTCCTCTCCAACACTCTGAACAAAGCAAGATCTTTCATTTTTGCAAAAGACATTAATTTTATGCTTTGGTTAAACACAATCTTAACCAAAGCACCACCCCTCTCCACTTACTAAAGAATTTCCCTTCTACTAAAATCAGAGAAGGGTGGGGGTGGGGGTCGAGGCAGGAGACCACACAAATTATGTGGTCTAAACTCTCCATACATTGCCTTCTGCTGTGTGGATATGTAATGACTTTAGGAGTAATTCAGAAATAAATGGGTTAGTGTGTGGAAATTTAGTCTTCAGAGAATAGACCTTAAAGGGGTCTCCTGGCACACAAAGGGAGTCTGATAAAGTGTGTTCCAGACCAAAGCTTTAAATTAAGTATTTGAGAATGTCATCCAAAAGCAAAAGGCAGAGCCAAATAGTTGATAGAAACGCAACTGAATGGTGAAACCATTCACCAACTGCGGAGTCTCAGAGAATACTCTTAGGTACAATTTACTAAACCAACTAAATAAGGGGCAGCCATAAATTACAGATGAATGCAGATGTCAGTGGACTCTAGAGCCACCTCTAAGCCCATTAAAACTTTAAACACTCAGATGCCTCATAACCTGTGAGGCTGAAACTACAGAGGCAGCAACTAGCTTCCAGAAGACAACGTATGGGAGTGCATGTTGCGGGTGGGAGGGCTCTTACTCCATTCCTCTGGCCCTACAATTGCACCTCCAAAAACAAAATGCTGTTGCAAGTCATCACAGGGTGCCAATGGAAAAATGTAAACCTCTGCAAGACCAAAGATGCCAACAGGGCTGCTGACGTCTCAAAGCTTTCCCTGGGACTGGTATCAAGCCAGTCCTGGCAGCTTTCTTTAAATACAATTCCTCTATGCCAACATGCATTCAACCTTCTGCTGAGGAATGCAACTCTGGAGTCGGAGAGAATTCCAACTCCACCATTTACGGGTACTCATGTTGACCTTGAACAAGCTGGCTAACCTCTGGACCTAGTTATCGTACCAGTAACGTGAGAGAACCATAAAATACCGACCAGTATTGCTCAAGTTCCTTCATAGAAATGGAACCAGACAGAAGTCTGTAATGTTTTTAAATGATATAAGGGCTAGGGGCTGGAGAGGTGGCTCAGTGGTTAAGAGCATTTGGTGTTCTTGAAGAGGGCATGGTTCAGTTCCAGGTACACACATGGCAGCTTTCCATCTGTAATATCTAGTTCACGTGATTCCATTAAGCTCTGCTGGCCTTTATGGGTATTGCAAACACGTGACAATTAAATACGTGCAGGCAAAATAATCATACACTTGTTTTTTTAAAAAGGAAAAAAAAAACACTCTTTAAAATAAAAGAGAATTGGCTTCTGTGGTGATAGTAGCTGAATCCCAGAGCAGGAAAAATGGCACAGGTCAAGCTCGAGGGTCACCTAGCCTCAGAATTTCCTCACGTTTGGGAGAAGTTAATGTTGTGTTCTGGTGAAGCCTTGACTAATAGATAAAACCCACCCATCCAAGAAAGTTTATTAGGCTTTCCTCAGTCTAGCAATTAAAATGTTAATATACCCCCCCCAAAAAAAATCCACACATAAACATCCAGAACTGTGGCCCAATCTACTAGACATATAGCAATTAATTGCCTATAAAGTATTTAGGATTAAAATAAGTTGACGCATATCAAATCCATAGAACTGTGAGTATTGCATCAGGACTACTTGTCATAGACATGGCTGTCATCATTCTTACTAAAGAAAAAATAAAGTGAGCAAAGGCTCCTCATTGACTATGACCCAAGAGAGGGGAAACTAGGTCTGATCACAAGGAAAACTGGCAGAGATCTGGAAAACGTGGTGAGGACAGAGTGACCACCATTTCAGGAACAGCAGAAATGAGAGAGTAACCTGGAGCAGGGGGCTCCAGGACTGGGAAGAAAGATTAGTCTGTAAAGCAGGACATGAGGCAAGGAAGGCCAAGCAAGTTACAAGACATTTAAAAAGAGAATGTTATGAAAAAGGAGGGTGGAAACATTGTAAGAGCCAGAGAACCAGGATATCTGCTGTGAGATTATATCTTTTGTATGGTGAATCTATACCCATGAAATCTGAACCAAGTTGACCGACTACCAAGACTTGAACAATAACACCTCAAACTTACATGCCAGCATGGATGGGGAACTCTCACAAGTCCTTTCCCCTGAGAGAAGAGCTACAGCTAATTAATGCCTA
Organism: Mus caroli; assembly: GCF_978045245.1. Lineage (NCBI taxonomy): Eukaryota > Metazoa > Chordata > Mammalia > Rodentia > Muridae > Mus > Mus caroli. The sequence continues at coordinate 78,560,907 of NW_028227258.1, read as the reverse complement.
CCAAGATGGGACGAATCAATCTTCTTCAGTGAGGAGCCCAGGAATTGTTTAACCAATACCAAGTGGTCAGTTTAAGATCATACACGTACAAGCAACATCAAATAGACTCGGTGGGTTGTGTTTCTATATTTATATGTGTGTAGAAATGTAACAATAAAAGGTAAATGAGAAGAAGAAATAGAACGATAATAAAGACTAAATAACAAAAAGAGCACTGTAGTGAACAGAGGAGGGCCAAGTAGGGAACAGAAGAGAGCCATTGTGCCCACTCCTTTAGGGATGACAGAAGTGAAGAAGAACATCTACATTAAGTTGAGCACACATGGGCTGTGGCCCAAGATGGTGACCACGGCTTGCCCAGTGACAACTGCTTGCAGGTAAATCCATGGAAAAGGAGAGAGTTAGGCCACTGTGGAAAAGACAGAAAATTGGGGAACATTTTCTACAAGAACCCTTTTCATTCAATTTTTCACAGTGCTGTGTAGCTTATCTCTCACTTTAAATACATCCTACTGCTCTGGGTTTATAGCACTAATAAATCTGGACAATAATTTATTCTGCTCGGTCAAAAGTCTCAAACATAACACTGCATGTTAGACAGTGACAAATTATGTTATTGCAACCTAACTCCAGTAGGCATTCATAATCCAAAAGGGAAAAAAAGGCAGAAAATTAAATTATGAGGTTAGGGCACCAGTAATCCCTTCCCTGTGATGTAGGTTAAGAGGGGGAACTTGGAATCAGGGATTAGAAGTAGGCTACAAAAACACTATGGTCCAAGATCAGAAATATCCTTCTAAGGATGCTGCAAAGACCCCTTGTTTCTGGTGTGTGTGTGTGTGTGTGTGTGTGTGTGTGTGTGTGTGTGTGTGTGAGTCTGTGGGTGTTTTAAGTGTGTGTTCATGTGTGTGTGTGCGTGCACACATGCGCACTCACCCTTGTGAAAGCCATTTACATCAGAAAACTAGAATTCATCTTACATATATTTCATTTGGAGTTTACTTCATTTAAATTCATCTTTTACTAATCTTTTCATGTTCACATCATCAGGATTCCAGTGTTGGCTGCTGGAGAGATGGCTTAGTGAGTAAATGTAGTTGCCCCTGAGCCTGATGATTTGAGCTCATTTGTTGGAAGTGACATGGCCGCAAGAGAGAACTGCTTACTACAGGTTTTGCTTTGACCTCCACACAGATGCTATAGCAAGTTCATACATACTCACATGCACAACTACCCACCCCCAAATAAATAAATGCAGTAATAACAGTTAAAAGAAAAACATGTTCTAGTCATAGGAGGAAATGATTGTCTATAGTAAGACCTCCAAGACACATAAAGAAGAGGATGACAATCGAAAAAAACTAGTGCTTTAGCATCCCAAGGGGCAGGTTTTAATACAATGATTATCATCATTAGTTGCGTGTTGCTCTTGAAATGTCTCTATCAATCTACTTTGAAGATTCTAATCTGTCCCAGTAAAAGAGCAAAACTATAAATTAGGATTCTCTATATTTTCTAAAAACAAACAAACAAACCAAACAAAAACTATAGCAAGACCAAGTTGCTTCTATTCCAGGGTTACTTCTCAAGTCCATGGGTACTTATTAAGTCCATGGGTATTATCTATTAGAAAAAGGTGTGTGGCTTGTAAGATCTCCTCACTGAATGTTTGCAATGAGCTGCCCAGTTTTTCTTCACTGATTTAAGAGGAAATCAGACTGTGTCCTAAGGAAATGACATGAAGCATCTATGAGACTAGATTTTTTCCCCACTGTGGTTAAGAAGCATAGCATAATTAGGTCACCACATATTGGGCAGTAGAAGGATCAGACAAGGAACATGAAAACTAGGAGACTAGAGCAAGGAGCAAACTAGCTTTTCAGTGATCTTCCAAACTTGAGTGTCTCTGGGTTGGCAGGGAAGAGGACACCCTCAGTCTTGGCAGTAAGAAATCAGGAATGGTGATTTGGATGGCAACAATGAGTATGAGGTGTTATAATTATTCTCCACTGACAGACTACTGAGTAGGACTTGCATGGTAGGAAAGAACACAGAATTAAGGAGGGAAGTGACAGGCTTATAACACATCAGATAGCTCTCTGGGAACCCCATGCTTTCTTTCATCGAACAATATGAGTTCATTTGCATTACTGGTGGCCTAAAAGATCTGGTTCAATGTCAACGTTGTTGGATGAAGGAACATTGCTAACATCCCTTTATCACTAAGTGCCATTCAATAGCCATTAATTCTGAATGAAAACAGAGATGAAAGGATACCCCTACAGGCAGCAGACTTTCCATGGATATCACGGTTGAGTATAGAGGATGGTCAGATCCTAAACATATGCAAATTCTTTGTAAGTGGTGACTGCGATGCTCAATTTCTCATCACTGTGACAAAACACCTCAGACTTACATGAAGGAAAGGTTCCTTCGATTTGTGATTTTTAAAAGTCTCTGTCTATTGGTTCCATTGCTTCAGAGCCTGAGAAAGAAGGACATTGTGGTAGAAGTTCATGGTAGGAGACATAGCTCATCACATGACAACTAGGAGGCAAACACCGACAACCTCTTCTAGGGTTCACTATGCATGCTCTTTGGTTGGTAGTTCAATCTCGATGAGCCCCTATGGGCCCAGGTCAGTTGATTCTAAAGATTTTCTTGTGGTGTCCTTGACCCCTCTGCCTCCTCCAATCCTTTTTTTCCTCTTCCACTGGATTTCCTAAGCTTCACTTAATATTTCGCTGTGAGATCCATGCAAGCTGGGCCAGTCACTGGTTGACCCTTCCCTCAAATTCTGCTTCATCTTTTACCCCTGCACATCTTGTAGGCAGGACAAACTGTGGGTCTAAGGACCTTTAAGGAACTGATTTTGAAGATACATGAACCCATCAAGTATCTCCCCTACTTGAGTATTGCATAAGACCAGGAGTCTCAAGAAATACATTGGGAAAAAAATGAAGAGAGAGAAACATCTGGAATAAATACATTCTCTTCTCACTGATGTTGAAGTCTCTTATATGAGCAAGAATGGGCCTGGTTTGTACATAAGAAGAAACAACGTGTGCCTATTGTTTTATTCTGATTTTTCCACCAATGCAAAATCAAGAAAAATCTGACAGTAAAATGACAAGAAAAATCCTATCTGGGAAGGCAGATATAGAGTGTGACACAGGAGCTCAGTTTCAGAAAACCTCCTCAGTGACACTTCACTGGAAAATTAGGAATCACCACCCTTTCTGCCCCAGTCAAGGAGCTGATGGAAGAATATCAGAAAGGGAGCCTCTTACCCTGGGTTCTAAGAGTGGCCAATGTGCAGCCTCCTTCTGCCGGCCCACACTGATGTATCCTATGTGAAAAATAAAAGTGTAAAGGTAAAGCAGTGTGACCTCTGAGCCATTAGTGTTCCTAGATCTTGCCTTTCCAACCAAGACAAACATAAAAGGGCTAACAGGGAATATGCAGGGAGGAATAAGAGTCTTCCATGTAGGAGGCTGGAGAGATGGCTTCGTGGTTAAGAGCACTAGCTACTTCTCCAGAGGACCCAGGTTCGGTCCCCAGCACTCCCATGGCCCCTTGTGATATTTTATAACTCAAGTTCCACTCTCTTCTGGCCTTGAAGGACATTATACAAATATAGTACATACAAGCAAGACATTCACACATATAAAATAAGAAAATGAATCTTCAGCATATGTAATAAGTGTCATATTTACTTTTTCTTTTAGTGATTAAAAAAAAAACATGATAAAAGCAACTTAAGTGTTGATTTGGGCTTACAGTTCCTGGGGAGTAGAATCCATCATGGCTGAAGCAGCATTGCAGCAAAGAAGAAAATATAGCAGGAGCAGGAGACTGGTTGGTTACATTACATCCAATTTCAGGAAACGGAGAGTAAACAGGAAGTGAGAGCAGACTTTAAAGCCTCAAGGCCAACCCCTAGTGACATCTGCCTTCTAAAGGTTCCAGAACATTTCCTAAACAGCCCACTAGATGGATGTGTACAAACATGTGTGCCTATGGAAAGACATTTCCATTCAACAAGAATGGAACAGGAAAGGTTAAACTCTAATATCTAAAATAACTGATTTTCTTTATGTGGGAGACAACTGTGCACCACTGTCTAGTTTTTTTCCCTTCCCCAAACACACACATTCAAAATAACTTAAAGCAAATGAGGTAGGATATTGCTATCTTATAAGCATTTAAACGAATGGTACCCAGCCAATGGTGCTGTTTGGGAAAGTTAAGAACTTCTATAGTTGTGGGGTGGCCTGCCTGGTGGCAAAACAGGCCTTTGAAGAATGTATACTTCTCTAATTGTCTGCTTGCTCTCTTGTGCTCTCTGCTTCTTGTAGAGTCAGGATGCAGACTGCCTCTCAACCTCTCAGTTCTTCCCAAGAAAGAACAGCCTACCATGGCATGCTGAAACCCTCAGAATCTGTGGACTGGAATAAAACATCCACCCCTTTTCACGTGGTTATTATTCATACTCTGCCACAGTGACAATAAAGGTATCAATACCTAAGTTAGTCATGCATGAGATAAATTTTTTCTCGACACCTTCTCCACTAACCTATGTAGCTAGCTCACTAAGCACTAGAACTCAGAAAGACTGAGTTAGCTGCCTGAAGTCACACAGTTGCTGGATGATAGGATTGAGATGAAGATGCGGTATGGCTCAGAGCTCATTTGTCTCAGCAATATTCTCTTCTGAATGTCCCTTTTTCCAAAGTTAAGAAATGTTGCACGGTTCTCCAGTGAATACAAAATTATAAAAAGTGGCAGTAACTAGCATCTAGGTTCTTATTCCTCCTTCTCCATGATTCACCTCCATTCCAGCCTCTTCCTTTGGGCCTTAATTCCTGTGTGCAAGGCCCATCTTGCCTATCCCCATCCAGGGTTCCTGTCCGTATTTGCTAGAAGGTATATAGAATATATTACCATCACATGTCCGCAGTAGTGGCACAGATGGGCTGGCTGACATCAAACCCAGACACTATTGTGAGTGCCAGCAAGAGCTTGCTGACAAGAACCTGATATAGCTGTCTCCTGAGAGGCTCTGACAGTGCCTGACAAATACAGAAGTGGATGCTCACAGCCATCCATTGGACTGAGCACAGGGTCCCCAATGAAGGAGCCAGAGAAATACCCAGGGAGCTGAAGGGGTTTGCATCCCCATAGGAGGAACAACAATATGAACTAACCAGTACCCCCCCACCCAGAGCTCCCAGGGACTAAACCACCAACCAAAGAGTATACATGGTGGGACTCATGGCTCTAGCTGCATATGTAGCAGAGGTTGGCCTAGTTGGTCATCAATGGGAGGAGAGGCCCTTGGTCCTGTGAAGGTTCTATGCCCCAGTATAGGGGAATGCCAGGGCCAGGAAGCAGGAGTGGATAGGTTGGTGAGCAGGAGGGGATGGGGGTTTTCAGAGGGGAAAGGGGATAACATTTAAAATGTAAATAAAGAAAATATCTCATGAAAAAGAAGAAGAAAAGAAGAAGAAGAAGAAGAAGGAGAAGGAGGAGGAGGAGGAGGAGGAGGAGGAGGAGGAGGAGGAGAAGGAGAAGGAGAAGGAGAAGGAGAAGGAGAAGGAGAAGGAGAAGGAGAAGGAGAAGGAGAAGGAGAAGGAGAAGGAGAAGGAGAAGGAGAAGGAGAAGGAGAAGGAGAAGGAGAAGGAGAAGAAGAAGAAGAAGAAGAAGAAGAAGAAGAAGAAGAAGAAGAAGAAGAAGAAGAAGAAGAAGAAGAAGAAGAAAGAAGAAGAAGAAGAAGAAGAAGAAAGAAGCAGCTTCTGCCGCTCTATCAGGCATCTACAGACTGGTGGACTGTGCGCAGGTTCACGGTTCGTTCGACATAAATAAGATACTTTAGTTTCTGAACACTTCTGACCGCCCCTACCCCAGGAATGCAAGCACTGAGGAGTAAGAGCTGGAGCATCCTATTCCCTAGAACCCCTCCAGTGTGGAGCAGACACCCACGCCAGCCACCCAACGGAGGGACGCGGCTTGCCTTTACTGAGGAGAACTCAGTTCACTGTGGCAGAGGCCGAGGGCTGTCCCTGTCCGTGAAGGAACGGCCTCGTGGTTTTGCTTTATGGAGGGGGAAGATTAAAAATACACTTCTGTTTGCAAGAGAAGCAGGGAGCCCTGAGAGGGCCAGCAAGGGGGACATTCTGGTTTCCACAGTTCTCTGCTCACACAGCGATCCCGCGCAGGGCTGGATTCCTGCACGGTCCTCCCAAACAGAGCTTTGCAGGTCCTGACGTCTCCACAAGAAGCAAGATGGCAGCCCTTGTCCTCAGGGGACAGGTGGAGACTTTACAGGCTGTTTTCAAAATGAGAGCTAAATTCCTGACATTGATCTGGAAGGAACTGGTGAGGATAAGGGGAAAATGGGCAGAATCCAGCATAGCTTTCAGATTTATGGTCCAGCCACCCTGTGATTCCCAGCAGGCCTTTGCTACATGGTGCTTTTTTTTTTCTCGCTCTCTCTCCTCCTAAAAGTTTGTCTATCTGAGCCAAGTCTTCTCTCTTCCTTCCCTGGAGAGAGCAGGAAAAGGGGCCTGTGTCCTGCATTTGAAAACATCTGGTGGGACCATCAGGGGAGAAATGTGAAAGCTATAATTTAACTTACCTTTTGGGATAGGTTTTATTGCATTTGCTTTCTTGGATGAAAAAAAAAGTTTGGCATTTCCCCATTAGTTAATGGGTTCGGAATTTTATTAATCAATGTCGAAATGTTCATAAACTAACGCCACCTTTTATAAGCAGGGGCAAGAACCATTTCCAAATGCTTCCAGTCAGAAGGAATAATATTAAAATGCAGGTTGCTTGTGTGCTAAAACCAGTCTTTGGGGAGTGGAGCATAAGCTCTCAATTATCCCAATCACAACCAGAGTCACAGATCAGGGCCAAAAACGCAGCCCGGTCCACACAGCCATCCACAGGACTCGACCTACAGGATTCTCACTGGAGCCCAGGCTGAAGCCTTCACTTCTTTGCATCCTACATTGCCTGAGCAGACCCCTTCCAGCCTTCACACCTGCCCAAGACTATCAGAGAGGATGACTATTAACGACACCACACACACATACACACACACACACACACACACACACACACACAGGAGGTTCTTGGGCCCACAGTGGCTCTTCATGGATGCTGCCCATTGTGCTATTGTTGCCTGCATCTCACTCTGGACGCCCCCCCTGGGAATCTCAGGCATTGTAGTCTCCCTCAAATGAATTCAAGCAAGATGACCAGGGTGTGTGTGGAAGACAGGTAGTTTATTGCAGAGAAGAGCAGAGCACACTCTACAGTGGTAAGAGTGGGCAATTGCCAAAAAGACTGTTGTGTTAATTGACATCTTGGCAGGATTTATACTACTCTAAAAAGAAGAAGAAGAAGAAGAAGAAGAAGAAGAAGAAGAAGAAGAAGAAGAAGAAGAAGAAGAAGAAGAAGAAGAAGAAGAAGAAGAAAGAAGAAGAAAGAAGGAGGAGAAGGAGAAGGAGAAGGAGAAGGAGAAGGAGAAGGAGAAGGAGAAGGAGAAGGAGAAGGAGAAGGAGAAGGAGAAGGAGAAGAAGAAGAAGAAGAAGAAGAAGAAGAAGAAGAAGAAGAAGAAGAAGAAGAAGAAGAAGAAGAAGAAGAAGAAGAAGAAGAAAGTACAAAGAATGACTGTTCCCTGGGCACAGTTCCCTGTCCAAGCAGTTGATGGAGCCACCTGGATTGGTTTAGGTCTCAACTGAACAAGGTGTAGGCGGTTATCTATTACTGACTTTCTATATGAGTCTTTTGAATAATCGGAGCCCTGAGATTTCAGTTCTTGCTTTTGTGTCTCTAGCCCAGCATTATTAGCCTTTTTCTGCTTCTCAGTCTACCAAAACCTAAGCAAACAGCCTCATACTCCTGTCTCTATAGATGAGAGTTATTCTAGCTGGCCAACATGTCACTGCTATGGTAAACTGCACCCTTAACTCATGAGGCAAGGCGAACTCTTCTCCCCTTAGACTGCCTCTTGCCGGGTATTTGAACACAGGCATGAGGGGAGTAATCAACACACACAGCCCTCCCACTGGGAGGCACAGGCCAAAGAGAAGTGGGTGTATTCTCACTTGTAAATATCACAAACACATATTCTACATCGGATTTGATCACAGCAGCTCCAAACTATAAAAAACCCAAATGCTCATTAGAACAGAGCAGATAAACAAAATATTGTTTGTGCAGTAGAATGCTAGACAAGAAAAAAAATGTGGAAACCACATCTGCTCTGACATTGGAGCTCAGGAGTTGGATCAGACCCTAAGACGAAGGGCTTAGCCCCACCAGACAGCCTCATCTCAACCCTGAGTGAAAAGGTCCAGTCTACTCTGTGCTTCAACTTGCCCTCTGTCGTAGTCAGGGTTTCTATTCCTGCACAAACATCATGACCAAGAAGCAGGTTGGAAAGGGCTTATCCAGCTTATGCTTCCACATTGCTGTTGATCACTAAAAGAAGTCAGGACTGGAACTCAAGCAGGTCAGGAAGCAGGAGCTGATGCAGAGGCCATGGAGGGATGTTACTTACTGCCTTGCTTCTCTGGGCTTGCTCAGCTTGCTTTCTTATAGAACCCACAATAGGCTATGCCCTCCCAACTTGATCACTAACTGAGAAAATGCCTTACAGCTGGATCTCATGGAGGCATTTCCTCAAGGGAGGCTTCTTTCTCTGTGATAACTCCAGCTTGTGTCAAGTTGATATACAAAACCAGCCAGTACACCCCGGAACACACACCTCAAATTCAGTAGTTTGCTGGAATGACTTACGGAGCTCAAGAAAACTTCACTACTACTGGTTTGTTATAAAGGTTATAACTAATAAGGAGCAAGGTGGAAGAGACACAGGACAAGGCCTGGGCAGAATCTAGCTCTGTCTCCCTTCAGGAGCATTACAGTCCAGGACCCTGCTATGTTCACTAACCTAGATATCTGTGGAATCCGATAATTTGGGGCTTATAGAGGTCTATTCCAAAGGTATTACTGATTAAATCACTGACTAGTGGAGACTACTTCTATCCCTAGGTCTCCTCCCATCGTCAGAGACTAAGTTCCAGCCAGCTTTACCCATCATGCCTTACTCTTTCCAGTGACTAGCCCCTATCCCGGAACTGTCTAGAGACCCAAGGCACCAATATTCTTATCCATAAACTCAGGTATGGCTGCAGGGAATTTTCAATATCAGAAAATGCTCCTGATATTGAATTTCATCCTACCTCTTGGGAAATCCCAAGGGGTTTAGGAACTGTGTCAGATCCTAGAGACCAGGATGAAAATGAAAGGTTACTTTCTATGACATCACAATTTCAACCCAACTTAGACATCCGCTCTTGCCTTGTACTCCTAGGATCCTGGCTTATACATAATATATTCAGCCTGGACTATCCCCCAGAACCTCCCAGCCATTTTCTTAAGTACTTGTTGAGTCATGGCTTTCTCTAATTTTCAAGCAATCAATGGCCATTCATTCTCTACCAGATAAACATTGTCAGATAAACACCATACTGTTGGCCTGGCACTGGGGGTCTTCTGCACACAGGCTTCTAAATACCTCTTTATGTCCTATTTCCTCCCCCGACATACGTCTTTCTCTTAGGCAAAGGAAGCATGGAAGTTTCCCCAGCTCTGTGTCCATGTCCACCCACCCCTTATTTCCTCCTGGCAATGCTTCCTCTCTTGTCTCCCTGTATCCCTGCTACAGCACTGTCTGCTGAGCTTCTGCCTGTCCTGTCTCAAAGCCTCTGCTTACATGTTATCTTTCCCAACAGGGAAGCATCTCTTTTTGCTGTTCGTTTACCTTTTTCCTATTTGTATTATTCTCTTGGCATGTGGTCATGTCACCTCACGATGACTAAGTTCCCATTTCAAGCTCACTTAGGACACAATGCAGATCTTCCTCCTCTTGGAATTAATTCACCTTGAGTCTACCTCAGAAGTTCATAAAATACACAGAGAAGAAAAGGACAAATACCGGAGGGAAAGGAAAGGAACTACTAGGTAGTAGTTATAGTGAACAAAACTTGATGAATTCATTCACATTTAAATTAAATTACAGCTTAAAAGATTAGCTACATGAATGTTTTAATTATAATTGGGGAAAATCTACTTAGAAGAAAATTACAAATGATGAAACCTCACAAATATCATGTTGAAGCTTCCTTCTCAAATCAGACTATATTTGGCCCTCCAGATCTGTGGTCTCCATATGCAAGGATTCAAGCAACCACAAAAAAAAAATGTCAGTAAGAAGTGGTGGATACACAGACTTTGTTTTTCTTCTGCCGCTATTCTCTAAGCAATATGGCACAACAACTATTCTCACGGTAATTAGATTCTATCGGGAATTATATAACTCCCGGGGCTCTATAATTTAAGGCATCAGAAAGATTTCCATGGGGTGACGTGAAACCATTATCCATTTCATACAAGAAACTTGAATGTCCACAGTTGGTGGTAGCAGGGGGGAGTCTTGGAACAATCCCCTTGGATTCTGAGGCTCTATTCTTCTTTAACTGAAACCAGTCTGAAGACCTGGCTGAGGCTGAGTCTCTGAATTCCTAGTACACATCTGCTGCTTACGCAACCAGGTACAGTCTTTCCGTTCGCTCAGAACTAATTATAACAGATTCTGCCGCCTACCACAAATGTCACTGGGAGACATGTGGTCAAGTACCTGACTTCTCTGAGGTGCCATTTCTTTGTGAAGTGGGACCTACCAGCCTACTTTTATAGGTTCTCCAGAGGAATGGTGCTCTGGAGAGCATGGATAGGACATGCCAACTTTAGCAGGAAATTTTCAACTGTGCTTTCTCCCTCCCACCTAGGTGTGCTCATGGTCCTGTCTGGCTGCAAATGGCTTTGGCAGAAAAACAGGGACAGCTCCTCTCTTCCTTGCTGGGCACTGAAGAGACATTTTAATTATTGTCTCCAGCTTTGTGGGAAGTTATAACAGGAGACAATTTGAGGCAGGCCCTCAAAGTCATATGAATTCCTTCCACCTCTGAGTTAGCTAAGACCAAAGGAGCTTTTCCCAGACAGGAGAGAAACATTCCAATCTGTTGACATCAAGAGGCCCATGGGATCATCCAGGGAAGATCATGGTAGAGGATGAAGACTGAGGCCTTCCTTGTAAAGGCTTTGGGAGAACATGAGGTCGTGGGGTCGGTCAAGGATGTAAATTGAGAAAAGCAACAAGTACTCCTGCTGGCTCCTTTTGATGAAGACATGCCTTGATCACCAAAAAGCAAACACACATGCATGCTTTTTTAAAATGCCAAAAACAAATGCAAGATTTTCCCTTGGAAAACAGTATCAACACTGGCAGACAATTTTAAAGGAAGATGTGGGGGACTGGGCCCGCCTGGTCCATTTATGCTCAGACACTGCCTCTTCACACACTAAAGCTACTGTTCATTGTTGGGCCAGAACTACAGGCCAAGCCTTCTGAGCTCTTTGGCTTTCTTAAGGGATGACCCAACGCAGTGCCAGCTGGCAATGGATATGAACAAATTGGCAGGATCCCACCTGCTTTAAATGAATGCATGTGTATCTCTCAGACTCTGGGCAAATATTCATTGGCCTGGCTAATGACAGAGCTTAGGTTGGCTAGCTCACTCACACCAATGGAGCCCAAATCTCAAAACCAGACACCCTGAGAGGACCAAGTAGAAGAACTTCACTCCCCAAGTCCTCTGTAGAATGACTACCAAAGAATTGAATATGCATTTTTGTGAAGAGAAGCTGGTAGGGCTGAAAACCACCCCTGCCTCCAAAACCAACATTGAAACATAAATCTATGTCCTAAAGAACATAGCCCCCTTAAAACTGTTAATTAAATCTCAGAGGAAAGGAAGGTCTGACTACAGTCATCTCAAACCTAAAATGGATCAGGCCAAGGAAGAAGGGAGATCCATCCCATGTCATGACACCCAGAGCCTTGTCAATATCCCAGTGTCAGATGGGTGGGATAGAAGCTTTACCCTGCACTCTCTGCTTGGGATCCTATGATCCCATGAATCATAAGGACAAACCAGGCCCAACTGGAAAGACTGAGGAAAGGAAAGCCCAAGGCATTGATTGAGGGCGATGATTCTACATTCCTTCTTCTTTCCCCCATTTTTGGTCCTTTGATAAATTTCCCCTTTATCACATTTTTTCTGATCCCATTTCATGCAAACTCTTCAAAATGATGGGTCTTCCCTTTGGTAATAACATTTGTCTCTTCAAACTGTTAGAGGTGCGATCAGCTGCTGATTACTGTATGATTATGTGTGGGTTGAGCCAGTTGGGGCAGCTCAGTAAGATATCAACAAATGTCAGAAGACAGAGGAGCATCTTGGAAACCCTTCTAGAGCTGGGAGAGACAGACAGCAGCCAGCCTAGAGCTGGGAGAGACAGCAGCCAGAAGCCAGCCTAGAGCTGGGAGAGACAGACAGCAGCCAGCCTAGAGCTGGGAGAGACAGCAGCCAGAAGCCAGCCTAGAGCTGGGAGAGACAGCAGCCAGCAGCCAGCCTAGAGCTGGGAGAGACAGCAGCCAGCCTAGAGCTGGGAGAGACAGCAGCCAGCAGCCAGCCTAGAGCTGGGACAGACAGCAGCCAGCCTAGAGCTGGGAGAGACAGCAGCCAGCAGCCAGCAGCCAGCCTAGAGCTGGGAGAGACAGCAGCCAGCAGCCAGCCTAGAGCTGGGAGAGACAGCAGCCAGCAGCCAGCCTAGAGCTGGGAGAGACAGCAGCCAGCCTAGAGCTGGGAGAGACAGCAGCCAGCCTAGAGCTGGGAGAGACAGCAGCCAGCAGCCAGCCTAGAGCTGGGAGAGACAGCAGCCAGCCTAGAGCTGGGAGAGACAGCACCCAGCAGCCAGTCTGACTGTGTGTGCTCATGAAAGGACACCCACGTAAAGACAATTGCTTTGGGGGACCGTAGCATCCTTCAGGTGTCTCCTACATATGAACAAAGAAAGCTCCTGTGGTTGAGGCTAAGTTGAAAAATCAAGGGAGCAATTGGACAAAGGAGAAAGTCGTGCTGAAGGCCTGTGAGCTTCATATGCACTCAAGTTTGAAGAGGAAAGAAATAAATTCAAGAGATGGGGGGAGAAAAGAGGGAAACACCAAGTGTCAGAAAACAGAGGAGTGTCTCTAAGTCCCGACTCAGAGCCCAGCTACATCATGAGATCTGTAAACAGAGCCTCAGTACCGTCTGATGAGTCCCCGGAGTCCAGCATCATTTCTCCGTCTCTAGCTCACCAGGCATTCTCAGTTAACATGATCCATTCAACTTCTGCTCAATAATCCACAAGTTCTCTGCTTACTCCATCCATATGCAGTGCCATAGGAGGAAGAGAGTGACAGCTAGGCAGCCCCTGGAAGGGAGCCAGTGCAAGACAAGCTGTGGATACTTTTCTAAATGTCTTGAGATGACTCTTCAGATGAGAGAGGCTGGGACATCAGCAGGCTACTGCCCATTAACCACAACTCAGGCACCAGGGAAGAAGCAAAGGAGGTTAGTGAGGCATTCAGAAAGACATCTTCAGCTCTTAGTGCTTCCCAGCCCTGTCTCTTGGTCTGGAAGAAGAGGATACAGAAAGACAGGCATACAGGCTCCTATTCTGCACATCTGGTGTATTGGACAGCAATGGATGGCCTTTCTACCAATAGCCCTAAGGCCCTGTGAAGTCAAGAGCCTCTTCAGAATGGGACAAGGTCAAGATAGGTGGTAGTCAGTCCATGCCCCTCACACAAAAGCAAAAGGGAAGTCTGTCTTTGCTTCTACTTTCTTCTTGTATCAAATTTTGAAGACAAGCAGAAATTCTCAGAAAACGTAGAATTTCTCAGCCAGTCAGTAACACCCTATCTTCTGCACTCTATTTCTGATATAAATTTACTCAACAATGAGCAGAAACATGAAGCTTTATAGGTGGTTGGGGAGAAAAATGGTAACAGTCACTTGGTGGAACAGGTCAGAGTTCACCACGAGTTTCCCACAATGCTATCTCTTTGGATCCATCCTAGAGCAATGTGGTAAGATGGATGACTAAAATCAGAGATGGTCAGGGTTTTTTTTTAAATAAGATCAGAAGGCTTAAGTATCAAAAAGTGAAAATGTAGTTGAACGAGTTACAGCAACAAGGACTCTTTCTAAACCAAATAAATACATGCTACATTTTATCACCAAATGCTGTTTATAATATCTGCTGAAAGTAAAAAAACAATTAAAAACCAGATGGTCCCATTCTGGTGAAATAAAATGGAATTAAATGCAGAAGAAATCAAAATGTAAGGAAAGAGAAAAGACCCTGGGAATATATCCTTAACATGCTAACATAGTTCTGTGTGTGGTGGCTTTACTTTGCTTTATGATTTTGGCATCGTGTGAGCTTTACTTATTCTTTATTTTACTTATTAATCAAATGAAGGCAGGAGAAGAGGGAGGAGGAAGGGATAAATAGAAAGAAAGACAGAGGGGTTCTTTATGATGGCATTCCTGCTTACCAGGCTCTTACTACACAGGTACCTTAGTGAGCATGCCCCACCAGACAGAGTCTTGAAAAATGTCCTTGTGGATTTTTCCCAAGGTCCCAGGAAACCATCAGCACCCAGTAGGAGCAGAAGGAAGAGACACGAGGGGCAGGACAGGAATATGCTTCATTCTGTCAGTCCTCCTGCTGTGTGTCCAGCAAATGAAGCAAACAAGATCTCTTGTCACAGGAATCAGTTTTGGTTTTCTGAGTCACAAATTCTGAATCGACAAGAAAAGGAGGAAGCCCTGAGGGGGTACGATGCTCTGATAAGGTTGTTTCAATCCATTTCTCCACAGGCCCAGTTAGAGGAGTTAAAATGTGCTGCCCAAATGGTGGTTATGTCCTCACATATCTCAGGGGGAGCAGCTGAGAGAGCAGCATCCACTTCAGTCCTGAATTGCTCAGGCCCTGTTCCTCATCTATAACATGTAAGGTACATCTAGTCGTAGCCTGCCCCCCTCCAACTCTTTCCCATGTCACTTGGAGGTGCTTCATGGTTTATGCCAGGAGTGTGGGAAGGCATCAAACAAGAAAATTGGACATAGGATTACCTGAGGACCCAGCTATATCACTCCTGGGCATATACCAAAAAGATGCTCCAACATATAACAAGGACATATGTTCCACTATGTTCAGAGCAGCCTTCTTTATAATAGCCAGAAGCTGGAAAGAACCCAGATGTCCCTCAACAAAGAAATGGATACAGAAAATGGAGGACTACTCAGCTATTAAAAACAATGAATTGATGAAATTCTTAGGCAAATGGATGCATCTGGAGGATATCATTCTGAGTGGGGTAACCCAATCACAAAAGAACACACATGATATGCACTCACTGATGAGTGGATATTAACCCAAAAGCTTGGAAGACACAATTCACAGACCACATGAAGATCAAGAAGAAGGAAGACCAAAGTGTGGATACTTCAGTCCTTCTTAGAAGGGGTAACAAAATACTCACAGAAGCAAATACAGAGACGAAGTGTGGAGCAGAGACTGAAGGAAAGGCCATCCAGAGACTGCCCCACCTGGGGATCCAGTCTATATACAGTCACCAAATGCAGACACTATTATGGATGCCAAGAAGTGCATGCTGACAGGAGCCTGATATAGCTGTCTCCTGAGAGGCTCTGCCAGAGCCTGACAAATACAGAGACGGATGCTCACAGCCAACCACTGAACTGATTACGGGATTCCCAATGGAGGAGTTAGAGAAAGGACTGAAGGAGCTGAAGAGGTTTGCAACCCCATAGGAAGAGCAACAATATCAACCAACCAGAGCTCCCAGGGTCTAAACCATCAACCAAGAAGTACACATGGAGGGACCCATGCCTCCAGCTATGTATGTAGCAGAGCATGGCCTTCTCAGGCATCAGTGAGAGAAGAGGCCCTTTGGCCTTGTGGAGGCTTGATGCCCCAATGTAGGGGAATGTGAGGGCGGGGAGGCTGGAGTGGGTGGGTGGGTGGGGGCACACTTTCAAAGAAGAAGGAGGAGAGGGTATGGGATACAGCGTTTCGGGGGAGGGGGGTCTGGAAAGGGGATAACATTTGAAATGTAAATAAATAAAATACCCAATTTAAAAAAATAAAGAAGCAAGGGAGATGCCAAATGAGCCCTGCCTTGCATTCTCACCCCAGATATCAAGAGCAGCCCATGTCTATCTCTCCTAGATATTGAAGTCCAGCAGAGGTTTCATCTGGGGGGCCGGGGGGGGGGACTTTACAGTTAGAAATCTGGGGAAAAGTAGGCTGTGATCTGGGTCTGGCGTTCTCTATAGCCCCATGTCACCTCTAAGCACAGAAGACCTCTCCTGGTTTTTTCACTGGAGGCAAGCACAGATGACCTGGACCCTTTTTTGCATTTTTCAATGTGTCTGTCTTTGGCTTGTACCCCACAAGGTTGCTGAAATATATTGTCTCAGAAGTAAGATGAAAATATTCACCAAAGACATGTTATTAAGTCCCTCATCCCACAAAGAGAGAGAGAGAGAGAGATCCATGGAATTGGCCTGTCTACAAAGCACCTGGCACCAATTAGCCCAGGAACTGTCTGAGTGGGCTCTACGCAAGAGTGCTAGAGAGTGAAGTGCAGCTATTTGGGGCTCTTTGCTTGGGTTTTGTTGCTCTTAGTGGTACATGCCTTGCAGCAGTGCGACCCTAACACGTGCATCTGTGTTATATGGGCAATGCCCTTTCATAGTGGACACCTACATTTAGAAGCACACGTAGCTGGGGATGCTTTGTGGCTTCTTAAAATAATCGCATCAATGAGGAATTTTCAAAACTATCTGATTGAGCAAGACTGAGAATTCTCCCTATTCCTGGAAATAAGGAGAAAGAGGGGAGGGTAGGAGAAAGGGAAGGAGGGAAGAAGAAAGTGAAAACCCACTTTATAGCTAGTTTTGATACATTTCCAACCTAACTGATTATTGTTCTGTGATATTGCCATGAACTTGATTTTAATTTGTGTTTGATTTTTATGTTTGAGACAGAGTCTCATGGTGTATCCGAGGCTGATCTTGAATTTTTGATCCTCTGGTTTCAGTCTCCTGCATACTAGGATTATGAGAATGTGCCACCATACCAGTCTGTGTTTCTGTGAACTTGAAAAATCAAAACCATCTACAGGAAAAGTTTCCATGCAGACAGATTTGTGTGTACTGCAAACAGTTAGTGCTTATCTCTTCTGTGGTGTTGGCAGGGCTCACAAGAAGAAAGTCACGTTGAAAGAATCCAGAGCAACACAGCCCAAAACCATCTGAAGAAGGATGAGACAATAAGATAGCTAGCAGCTCATATAGAGGAGCCTCATCTCCACCCAGCCCAGGTCGTGAGGAAGATCTGAGAGCCATTGTGAGATGCTTTGGCCTTCAAAAGCACAACACACAGCAGCCTGATCCCCCAGCCACTGCAGGAAGGGAGAAAACGAGGGAAAGGAACGCATGAAGCAGAGGCCTCAAAGTTTCAGACTAGGCAATAGATTGTAGTTATCTGTGAACTCACTGTAGCCACAGTTAATCGGTGTATACTTGTGACATGCTCACAAGACAAAAATAATAAACTAGGGAGGTGATGGGTATGATAATGTACCTAACTGACTCCCATTTTATTCTGTGAATACACACAATTATGGTATGTTAAAAAAAATTAAAAAACAAACATATAATGAGACCAAGGAGTCCCTCCCCATCCCCACCTACAGAGGGCTTAAATAATTAAATAACTTCACATGCTCAGTGACAACCCGAACGGACTGTTTACCTATGCATACCAATTTTTAAAATCTTGTATTAGTTACCTTTCTAGGGCTCTGATAAAATACCACAATGAGCATATTTATTTTGGCTTTCCAAAGGGCTAAGAATCTACATGGCAGGAGAACATGGCAGCAGATGGCAGCCAGACCAAGCAGTTGAGAGCTCACATCCTCACCCCAAACACAAAACACACTGGAAGTGGCTGGAGGCTTTCCATTCTCCAAGCCCATTTCCAGTGATGTACTTTCTTCAGCAAGACCACACTTCTCAAACCTCCCTGCACAGCATCACAACATGGGATACAAACGTTCAGATGGCTAAGCCTGTGGAAGACATTTCTCATTTAAACCAGCACAGCTCTTAAAAATTCTTAGAAACAAAAGTCTTCACTAGAGAAAGAGTGGGAAAAAAATTAGGAACACATCAAAGGCTGGAGATAGGAAGTTTACCAAACAGACTGAGTGTGGAATTTCCATCGATCACAAACTGATGGGGTCTAAACTCCTCTGCTATTATTTCTTCCCTAAATCTCTTTGATATTACAATCATCAAGGAACAAAAGTACACAATCGACCATTGATGCCAATACTACATATAGGTTTGTATTTGAAATGTATTTTCTTTCATGTTTATTGTTAAATGTTTACCCCTTCTGGGAGGTATCAGATTGAATATTCAACATGACTCCTCTGAAGCCTGGTTCCCACACACTGAATGAATGTTTTGGTTCTCAGGGGACGGCAGCATGAAATACCTGGGTTTTACATCATCATTGGAAGGTTCAGAAAGGAATGAAGGTCCATTCTTGTTTCTTATGACTTCATTCTCCACCTCTCTTCCCCTTATAAGCAGAGGTGGGCAAAGTGGACAATGACAGATAAATGTTGAGCTTTACAGCAGCATTGAGCTTGACGCTATCTTGGTGTGTTTCCCTCAAAGGACCCTTCATGGTAAATTGCTCACTTGGTTATCAGACAGCGAACACAACTTTAGAGATTCATCAAAATGACAAAACTGAGCCTCTAGGGCAGGGAAAGGTCAGCGAACTGTGTGGAGTGCTGGGTTTGCAGGAGTCTCTCACAAAAGCTCTCAAGACGGGCACGCCTTTGTTGCCCTCTATTCTGGTGGAAATGATGTGGTGAAGGATCTGCACCTTCCTTTCCCTTTAGTGCCACCCTTGACCTCTCACCCCACCCTTTCACATTAGATCTCTGTGCTTCACTGACCTTTCCGGATGAGGAAGAGTCTCACTAAATTAAGAATGAACCTTTTCAGGAGAGGTCAGTCAGCCTGCCGAGCATTGAGAATGAGGCTGCCCTTTCCACTTTGACCATTGATTGAAACACTATTCATGGGCTCCGGGATGCTAGGGAGACAACTCTCTGGGAACTGCTGAGGGACATGAGGTCCCATTCCCATAACCCATGCCCAGTCACCCTAAAGAATCAGCCACTAGCCATAGCTCCCTCCCACCCAGCTACACGGTAACCCAAACAAGCCCCTTCTGTGTACATTTTCTGTAGCGTGTAATTGCCAACTGGTGACAAAGAAGAATGGGAAGGAAATGCATTAAGAGAGCTTTGACAGAATTATTGTCACAGTAGCCCCAATCCTATATGCCAAGAGCCAGCTTCACCAAGGATTTTCCATGCCTTGACCCTTATGAGACGGTAAGGCTTGCCAGTCTTACTATCATAGTATCATAGAGATTCAATGATGTGCCTAAGAGCTAATATGTGGTAAATAATTTAAATGGCCAGAACTTCTAAGAGCCTAATGCCTGTTGGCCAATAGTACATCACAGAATGACACACCATGTTGAACTTAGGTGCGTTTTATGTCAGCCTTTTAGGCTTTTCAGCCACCCCAGTTTGATCAATTAGCTTAGCTTAGCTTAGATCATTATCTACTATGACTCTGAGTTCTTTCTTCATCTTTGCAGACTTGGATATCTTCCTGATCCCACAAGCCAGCTCTGTGAGAATTCTTCCCTCACTGATATCTGTGGGCACACTCCTTAACCTCTTCCAGGGACAGGGTGAGAGCTCCTGAGTCAGGCATGGTAACTGTGGGTAAGCAGAGTCAGCTCTTGTGAGTTCTTGTCCTCAAGATGCAGTAGATGAGCTTTAAGTTTTCCAAATTCTTCTGCTAAATGACCTCCAATTTTATGTGTATAGGTATATGCAATTGTAGGTGTGTATCTGTGTGTATGCATGTGTATGGGAATATATGTGTATATTTATTGTGTGTACATGTGTATGTATGTATGTATTTGTGTGTAGATGTTTATGCATGTATGCCTCACACCCTCATACTCAGGAGTATATAGGCAGCAAAATTAGAATAGATAAGTTAGGGGTGGAGGATTGAAGGAGTGGGAAGGTTGGAATGTGCCTGGATTGGGGATGAACAGGACCACAATATACTGCATGAAATTCTCAAAGAATTAGTTCATAACAGGGAAAGATGATATTTAGCATAGTACACAGTCTAATCTGAAGCTCGAGTCATCTCTCCAGAGAGACCCTTTGTAAGCTACCCAGCTTCTAACATAGTGGCCAGTCAGGAGTCCTTGAAGCATGCCCTGTAGGGCTCACCAGAGACTGAAGGTTGGTATGGCATTCTTATTAAAGAACACAGAGCTCTCCTGACAGCTGCTTATAAACCAAGAGACCACATGCTTAGGTCATGAAAGCTAGAGCAGCCAAACAAATCCATCCAACATTTGTAATAAACAAACAAACAAATAAATAAATGAAAAAGAAAAAGAAAGAAAAGCAATCCTATCTACTTTCTGAATCTGTTAGAAGATGTCAAAGGACATCCAACTTATAACCCACAGTAAAATTTCTTTAAAACTCTTGTTTTCCATCACTTTCTCTCTCAACAAGGCACCAGATAAAGACCTAATAGGCCATTCAAGAGCACCGAGGTCCCACAGCTGGGGAGCTTTGGAACTTGGTGGTGAGAAGAAAGAGGGAGATCACCAGGGGTCCTGGTTTTTTGGGAACCTTTAGATGGCTTTAGCAGGGGGGTGTGGAGGGGTGGAGGAAGCACACACTGGACTTTGACTATACTTGGGGTAACAGCCTTAGATGAAGCAGAAAGGCCATTAGCATGGAGGCCCGAGATGCGCATGCCTTGAACAGGATGGTAGTACCGAGGTTGGCAAGCAGCTAAATTGCGCATATGTACCACAGGAAGAATCAGGAGGACTGTGAAGTGCAATCCCACACAGAAAGGTGGCAAGCTTTGGTCAATAGGAAATAGGAGTGAACAGATAAATGTTGCTCTGGTCCCAGCCAACACAGATAACCATCATTTCAACAAATAAGACAAAAGCACAATGAGACAAAATGCTAGCTTAGGGACCAGCGTCACAGGACAAGGACCGAGCACATTTCTGCAGAGCACCCACAACTGAATTACTTCTGAGCTCTGAGGGTTTGACTGAGGCCCACAGTTGGAAGTTTGGATCAGAGGAATTCAGTCGGACGGCCACACCCTTCCTTTTCTTATCCTGATCACTTTGAGTCTTAAACTTCAGTAATTCTGCAAACTGAAGGTTTCAGATTGGTTAGCCAGGGAGGGACTTTTTGTGATAGATAGATTCCTTCTCAACTCAAGCCTGCACCCGATGCATGCTTCCAAATTACTCTGCCTCCTAACAGCTAATGAACAGATCCAGCCAAAGATACTGAGCAGCAGAGTGAAGGTTCTTGGAACCGGATCTGATAGCTAACAAATGGCTGTTCCGCTGGAATTTACAATATCGTTTAACATCTATTTGCTAAGATTTTTACTTAAATTTTACATTCTCCCTACAAAGCTAATGTCTATTCTTACTTAACAATAATAAGTAGAACTGCCAAGGAGACTTCCAACTGAACAAAACAGATGAAACAATACACTTGGCTCCATCCTGAAAGGGCACTCAATTGTTCAAGTGTTCCTAATCTGCAAAGACAAAGAAATCATGACGACAGATAATGATGAGAGAAAACACCAAATAAACTAGAATCAGCAGAGGGCAGTGGTTAACACTGAGTAATCTAGCAAACTAGAGGGACTGGAGACCCGAAGTGGCTTCTGAGGAAATACTCAGCAAACAAAAGGAAATCAGAGCAATTTGGGTATACAACATCCAGGGTGTGCCTAAGAGCAGATGCTGCAGTGTCTGAGGGCTGATGGGGAAAATAGGAGGACTGGGTGATGGCCCTTAGAGCCCTGGGGTCTCCTTCCACCTGTGTCTCTACATAGATGCTCCCCAAGTTCCAAGAGAGGGAAAGAGGAAGGGAGGGAGGGGAGAGGAAGGAAGGAGGGAAGGAGGGAGAGAGAGAGAGAGAGAGAGAGAGAGAGAGAGAGAGAGAGAGAGAGAGAGAGAGAACCCTTTATGAGCCTTAACAACAGATCCAACAAAACTTGGTTGCAAAATTCCCCAATCAAGTCAGGAGAATTAAGGGAGCCCAGAAATACAGACATACAAAAAGAGACTACCACCACCACCATTACGCTTCCAAATGCCAGAAGCCCACACACACCAGGAAAAATTCGGGTCAGGGGTCAGCCACTGTTGCTGTTAAGGTAGCAAAGTACATAACAGAAGCAACAGAAGGAAGGATGTATTTTGGCTCACAGTCCATCAGGGAGGGAAAGTCACAGCCACTGGAGCATGAGGCAGACTGTTACATTGTATCTGCCCTGCGGAAACATAAGAAGGAAGAGTGCGAGGGCTCAACCCACTTTCTCCTTTCCACTTGGTCTGGAAGAACAGCTCAGAGCCAGTTGAACAGTACCTTCTAGCTTTAGGATAGGTCTTCCTATTTAATTAACCTAGTCTCAAGATTTACTCGTAGACTACCCAAAGGATTGCCCTGGTGCTTCTATATCCTGTCAAAATGATCATTGATAATAACCATCATGGTCTTAGAGGACTAATGGAGATGACATCTGAGGAGTTCCCTATGAAGAGCTCTCTGCCAGTTGTTGATTCTTCCTATCCCAGGTTTATATGAGCAGAGCAGGGAGCTGTGAACCTAAGAGTGTGTTCGATAAGAATTGCCTATAGAGAACTTAAAACCAGTATTCAAATAGACTAGAATTATGTTACTTTACGTTAGCTCACATACAGCAGTTCTAAATAATTTTGTGATGGAGCTATCCATTCCCCCAAAGACGAAAGTTCCAAGCAGTTGCTGTAGCCATCATGCCATGATAATAAAGAACATCAAATTCATACATTTCGGTTTTCTAAATGGAAATTTATTTGGAAAGTTAGTTTCTCGTTACCACAAACTCAGCTAAGGATGATCCCTTTAAGGGTAAGTTCAAAGGTTCAAACTCCTCCCCTTGGCCTCAGCCAGGTCTGCCTGGACTCCACAATGCCTGTTGTATGACATAATCCTGTGTTTAAATAGCAGGCTCCAAACGCTACCACCATTTGACTCTAATAATACATTTAAAAATAGATAACAACTTTTAAAAATTAGGAAACCTTTGGATTGCTTTTGTCATTTTGTGTCACCACTTGAATGGTTACATTTTCTTAAAAAATTGAAGCCTTGATGCAAGGCACCATGGGGAATAATTCAGCAGTTCTGTTTGTAATTACAAAATTTACTCTATACACAAAATACTTGGCTTAGTTTGAGTGACATTTTAAAAATGAGATGCAACAATGTTACTGTTTCTGAA
Source organism: Mus caroli (assembly GCF_978045245.1). Classification (NCBI taxonomy): domain Eukaryota; kingdom Metazoa; phylum Chordata; class Mammalia; order Rodentia; family Muridae; genus Mus; species Mus caroli. Next base: position 78,537,406 of record NW_028227258.1, on the reverse strand, counting down.
TCTAAAGACTTAAGAAAAATTATTAAAACTTATTTTCATCATTATTTAAGATATTTTTGATTAGTATTTGCATTATAAATGTGTGTTATGAATATTTATGCATATAAGATGATCTAATGTGCTAATGTGTCCCTATTTTGATGCCTACTGAATTCAATATATATATGTGTGTGTGTATGTATGTGTGTGATATACAGAGACTGAAATTAGAATGCAAACCAAACTCAACTGAAATTTAGAAACAAACCACAAAGCTTACATTTTAGAAGACACAAACAAAGCTTGACCCACTGATTAGGAACATGGCAAGCACTTAGAACATGTTTTTAGCAAAAAGAAAAGGAATAGCATTGTCTCTTACTTTACGCCCATGAGGTTTCTAAGAACGGGATAAAAGCTGGCATCTCTACCTTCTTTGTGCATCTGTCTCCTTTACCCTGGGTCCCTGATCACCTTTGCACATAGGTAAGTAAACCAATCAGAGAGTCTGTCTGACCTACTCTACCCTTTTAAGGCGAAAGACATAAAAAGAGCAGCAACTAAAGCACGTTCCCGGGGGCTTTTATAGTGTTCTTTTTCGGGTAACCCAAAATCTGTGTCTAATTCTCCAGTCACTATCTTAAACCTGTAGTCACTTAGGATTACAGGAACAACCGAGCTTCTTTGAACAGAGCGCATCCCAGATAAGAAAGGTACCCACTGGGAAGAATGTGGGCCTTAGAGAGAGAACAATCGCCAACTTGAGAAACACCCTTTCCCCACAAGCAACAAGGAGCTCCTAGGACTGCCTAACAGAGCCAAGACTGAGGCAGCTCTCAGCCAGACCACACCTCGGTCAGGTCACTTAATTATGCAAGCCCTTCCCCCTCCCTGCCTTTGTTCTTCATCTGTTCAAACTGAACGCGCCAGTCTGGGCCAGAAAACAGAGTAAGTGACACCCTTTCCAATTTCTGTACCCAATGTACACAGCGATTAAATCTCCTTTCTCTGCCTTCAGCCATTCTTCATCTTGACTGACAGATCAGGACAGATGGCCGAGACTCGGTAAGCTATTGCGAACCAGGGTTGGTGCTTTTGCTCCCAAACTCACAGGAATAAGAAAAGTAGGGTGATATTTTGAAAAGGTGTTTTTATATCACAAGAAAGAGCACTCCGAATTTAAAATATAAGTGCAAAAATGTCTAAATGGGGTCAAAGATGACAGAATTGAGATAATCTTCAAAATGATAATAAGACATAGCATGGGAAGTAAAATATTCTTAAATTTAGAGCATCCGCTCAGAAAATATGACCTCTGACTAACTGAAGTTCCAGAAAGAAAAGCAGGTAAGCAACTGGAACAACAACCCCAACAACACATGCTATAGGAAAATTCCCAGAGCTAAAACCAGCGATTTTCCAAGTCAAAATCCTACCGTGTGCTCAGAACACTAAGTGAAAAGCCAGCTACCCACAGAAAGTCAATATGAAGTTTCTGAGTATTAACAATAAAGACAAAATCCCAGACAGAAAAAAAATATAGAATACACCAACTGGCAAACATCAGATTTTTTCTGAAATATACTGAAGAATAGAATACACTGGTGCCAAGCTAGCCATGGTCCAATTTTGAAAACATGCTCCATCTAGAATAGACCACAAAGTTAAATGTATAATAATGGTACAAAAGCATTATACAGGCAAGTTTTCAAAAACTGTAACTTTTTTGACATAAATCTCCAGACCAGGCATGCATCACAAAAGAAGATGATAAACAGAGGTAAAAGGGAACAAGCCATACAGAAGTGGAAAATAATGTTGCAAAAGAATTACAACAAGAATGCTAGCAATAATAAGAATACTCCCATCAGCACCTACCCAGGGTCCTCGGAAGTCCTCAGCCATAGAACAGGGCAGTGGAGTGCTCCAGAGACAGAGTCACTGACAAAGTAAAATGGAACAGATCCTCCGACTGCGTGTCCCATAGGACGTGGAAAGTAATTAGTGTTGGGATGAAATACTGGGCAGATGTTTTTAAAGACAAGGGCAGGTTGAGCTCCAGGAAAGTCAAGAGGCTGTGCCTTAAAGGAAATGTAATAGTGATGAGCTGGGAAGGGTCTTAGTATTGCACTAGTAGTGTAAACATCAGAGTAGATTTAGCAATTAACTACGCCAATAATCACCAGAAGAGGCCGCAATGTTGTGGCACTATTTTAAAATATGGAGCAATATAGGAAGGAATCAAGCTAAAATAAGTTAGACTGGATACCTCTGGGGTATATGATTTGGTATGGGAAAGAAAAGAATTATAATTTTATTTGAAGTCTTCCCTAATATGTGGCCTTTTAAAACTTCATAAACATAGTGCTTTGGGCAACATACTTTAAAGGGAGAAGCAGGAAACAAGAATTGGAAGCTTTGAGTTTTAATATGAATTGAAAATGAATGTATTATTAAAATATAGGCAGGAGGGAGGGATATCTGAGGGCTTGAACATGGTACTTTACTAGTTGGCATCTATATGCCAGATCAGATCTCAGGCCACCCGCAAGCGTGCTCTGGAGGGATGGGAAGAAGGAATGTATGTGGGGCATCCAGTGAACACCAGTACTGTCACAGAAGATTAATGGAAAATATTGTGACTGGCCCTTCCCACAATCCAGGGAAATAGAGCAAGCTATATTCAAGATAAAATTGAGTCTCCATATGTTGAACAACTTTCTGAAAAGCATTTGTTTTAACTTCTAGTACAGGAGTCCTAAGAACAGAGTGGGTGCTGTCTGATCATTCATCCTCATACAATTAAGACTCCGCAAGCTCAAGTAGCTTGACCTCATTCAACTAGATGGTGGGAGAGCCATGCTGCGGCCATGGCTTCTATAGAACTCTCCAGCGTGAGCATCTGCAGAGTGGAAACCACATTTGGACTCTTAGCACTCACCATACCTTGTGTAACACATAGGAAATGCTCGCTCAAAGTCTATCAATTGAAGTGATTGAGACGCTAAAGTTTACTTGGTTCGTCAACTGGCAGAAAATCAAGTTCCTCAATCCATCATCTCAATGCATGCTATGCAGGGGACCTGTGTGAGGTATGGCTAGATGTGACTTCTCCAGAGAAATGGCCCAGAAGAATTGTGATGATTTGAATATACAGTGTCCTCCATGAATGCATGTGTTGAGTACATGGCCTTCAGTTGGTGGAGCTATCTGGGAGACTGTGGACACTGCAGGCAGTAGGGTTTCACTAGAGGAGATGGCTGGCTGAGTGTATGCCCTTCCCTTCTTTTTGCTTCCTGACAGCCATAGGTGAGTAACACCCATCAAGCATTTCCACTATTGTGCTGCTTCCTTCATCCGAGGCCCAGAATTGCAGGGCCAAGAGACCATAAGATGAACCCACAGAAACCACGAGCCAAAATAGGTTATTCTGCCCTTGAGTTGTTTCTGTCAGATATTTTATCACAAGACAAGAATAAGAGGCACTGGTCCCTCCTATAAAAACAAGAGGGGGCTACACCAGTCACCTTCATGCAACCTAAAGGGCCAGTTTGTAGCTTCAGGCCTTCATAGTGAAATGCCACACCCTTTAAATTGCAGAACAGTAGCAATTTTTATCTCAAATAAAACAAAACAGAGCCAGGTGTGGTGGCGCACGCCTTTAATCCCAGCACTTGGGAGGCAGAGGCAGGCGGATCTCTGAGTTTGAGGCCAGCCTGGTCTACAAAGTGAGTTCTAGGACAGCCAAGGCTACACAGAGAAACCCTGTCTCGAAAAAAACCCAAAAACCAAAAACCAAAAACCAAACCAAAACAAAACAAAACAAAGCAGAAAAATTAGATCTTTCATGTCAAAAAAAAAAAAAAAAAGGAAAGAAGAAAGAAAGGAAGAAGAAAGGAAGGAGGGCGGGAGGGAGGGAGGAAGAGAGGAAGGAAGGAAGGAAGGAAGGAAGGAAGGAAGGAAGGAAGGAAGGAAGGAAGGAAGGAAGAGAGGAAGAGAGGAAGAGAGGAAGAGAGGAAAAGAGGAAGAGAAAGAAAGAAAGAAAGAAAGAAAGAAAGAAAGAAAGAAAGAAAGAAAGAAAGAAAGAAAGAAAGAAAGAAAGGCAGGCAGACAGAAAGGAAGGAAGAGAGGAGAGGAGAGAGAGAGAGAGAAAGGAAGGCAGGAAGGAAGGAAGGAAGGAAGGAAGGAAGGGAGAAAAAGAAAGAAAGAAAGAAAGAAAGAAAGAAAGAAAGAAAGAAAGAAAGAAAGAAGCAAAGAAAGAAACAAAGAAAGAAAGTAAATGGAGCCCACAGAACTTTTGAAAATGTCATTAACAAACTGTAAAATCAAGGAGATAAAACCGGAGGATCCCGCAACACCTCTCCTGGGCATACATCCAGAAGATGTTCCAACCGGTAAGAAGGACACATGCTCCACTATGTTCATAGCAACCTTATTTATAATAACCAGAAGCTGGAAAGAACCCAGAAAATATTATCCATACTGTCATGGTAATATTAGCAAGATTTGTGCCTGCTGGTGATCAGGAAAATTCAAAGATCTTTACTACCCACAGAGTTGCTTTACAGGACTAGACAGGAAGTGAAACTATATCAAGAGAAATGTGTCAGGTCCTAACTAGGATCATGGTGGTAAGCCCTGGGGATGTGAACCCCAGCACAAAGTGAGCATGTGTGTGCCAAGCAGCTGCAACCCTAGGGTGCCGGAAACTTAGATCTCCAGCCTGTGTACTTCAGTTGCTCCTTCCAGAGATGCTAACATGAGAAACACCCATTCCAAATGCAACTGCTGCTTTTGAAATGTCCATTTCTAGAGGTTCATTGATTCGCCTTTTATAGACCTATAATGGAACTGGAGGTAGAGATGGAGGAATCCGTCCCAGGGGAGTGCTGGGCAGATCTGCCAGCATTCAGTGCCCAGAGCTGGAATTGCAAGAGCATTTCTGTTATTAGAGGGTTTTACAACTCTATTCTCAGAAAGCAGATGCCCCAAAAAGTGATAGTCCAGAAGGCTTGTGACACTTCCTTCAGAAATCCCCGAGAGCTGGTGTTCAGGAATGAGAAAAGCTGTGTTACTGAGAGCTAGAGTCATGATCTCAGGGACAAAGTTCTGAAAATTTCACTCTTTTGACTTATCTCTTGCCCCTATACTTTCTCGGAACTTGGGTGTTACTATTTTGGAAGGATGACATCCTGGTTTTCTGGTCTTGAACATTTTGGGCAGAGGCAAATACAAGACTAGATGGCGCTCTTCCGGCCGGACCAGCACCGGGGTAGCTAGAGCTCAGGGTCGGCTGACACCCGCCAGCTACCCACGACCCCCGCCACAGGATTTTGAGACTTCTGGTGAGTGGAACACAGCTTCTGCTCCGGTCCAATCACGCAGGACCTGAGACTGCTTTGGTTGGGGAGGCAGAAATCCGGCCTGAGTAGGGCCACAAGCCTCTTCCGGTCAGAACAGCACTGGGGTAGCTAGGGCGCAGGGTCGGCTGACACTCGCCAGCTACCCACAACACCCGCCACAGGATCTTAAGACTTCTGGTGAGTGGAACACAGCTTCTGCTCCAATCCAATTGCGCGGGACCTGAGACTGCATTAGTTAGGGAAGCAGAAAACCGGCCTGAGTAGAGCCACAGGCCTCTTCTGGCCGAACCAGCACCGGGGTAGCTAGAGCGCAGGGTCAGCTGACACCTGCCAGCTACCCACGACACCCGCCACAGGATTTTGAGACTTCGGGTGAGTGGAACACAGAGTCTGCTCCAATCTTTAAACAGTGACAACGATAACAACTAACCCCAGAGATTACCAGATGGAGAAAGGTAAACGTAATAATCTTACTAACAGAAACCAAGACCACTCACCATCATCAGAACCCAGCACTCCTACTTCGCCCAGTCCAGGGCACCCCAACACACCGGAAAAGCTAGACACGGTTCTAAAAGCATATCTCATGATGATGGTAGAGGACATCAAGAAGAACTTTAATAACTCACTTAAAGAATTACAGGAGAACATGGCTAAAGAGTTGCAAGTCCTTAAAGAAAAACAGGATAACACAATCAAACAGGTAGAAGTCCTTAAAGAAAAACAGGATAACACAATCAAACAGGTAGAAGTCCTTAAAGAAAAACAGGAAAACACATCCAAACAGATGATGGAAATGAACAACACCATACTAGACCTAAAAAGGGAAGTAGACACAATAAAGAAAACCCAAAATGAGGCAACACTGGAGATAGAAACCCTAGGAAAGAAATCTGGAACCATAGATGCGAGCATCAGCAACAGAATAAAAGAGATGGAAGAGAGAATCTCAGGTGCAGAAGATTCCATAGAGAACATCAGCACAACAATCAAGGAAAATGTAAAACGCAAAAAGATCCTAACTCAAAACATCCAAGAAATACAGGACACAATGAGAAGACCAAACCTACGGATAATAGGTGTGGATGAGAATGAAGATTTTCAACTCAAAGGACCAGCAAATATCTTCAACTAAATTATAGAAGAAAACTTCCCAAACCTAAAGAAAGAGATGCCCATGAACATACAAGAAGCCTACAGAACTCCAAATAGACTGGACCAGAAAAGAAATACCTCCCGACACATAATAATCAGAACAACAAATGCACTAAATAAAGATAGAATACTAAAAGCAGTAAGAGAAAAAGGCCAAGTAACATATAAAGGCAAGCCTATCAGAATTACACCAGATTTTTCACCAGAGACTATGAAAGCCAGAAAATCCTGGACAGATGTTATACAGACACTAAAAGAACACAAATTCCAGCCCAGGCTACTATACCCAGCCAAACTCTCATTTAACATAGATGGAGAAACCAAAGTATTCCACGACAAAACCAAATTCATACATTATCTCTAAACGAATCCAGACCTTCAAAGGATAATAACAAGAAAAAAACCAATACAAGGACAGGAACCACGCCCTAGAAACAACAAGAAGGTAATCCCTCAACAAACCTAAAAGAAGACAGCCACAAGAACAGAATGCCAACTTTAACAACAAAAATAACAGGAAACAAAAATTACTTTTCCTTAATATCTCTTAATATCAATGGACTCAACTCCCCGATAAAAAGACATAGACTAACAAACTGGCTAAACAAACAAGACCCAACATTTTGCTGCTTACAGGAAACTCATCTCAGAGAAAAAGATAGACACTACCTCAGAATGAAAGGCTGGAAAACAATTTTCCAAGCAAATGGTATGAAGAAACAAGCTGGAGTAGCCATTCTAATATCTGATAAGATTGACTTCCAACCCAAAGTCATCAAAAAAGACAGGGAGGGGCACTTCATACTCATCAAAGGTAAAATCCTCCAAGAGGAACTATCAATCCTGAATATCTATGCTCCAAATACAAAGGCAGCCACATTCATTAAAGAAACTTTAGTAAATCTCAAAGCACACATTGCACCTCATACAATAATAGTGGGAGACTTCAACACACCACTTTCACCAATGGACAGATCATGGAAACAGAAACTAAACAGGGACACAGTGAAACTAACAGAAGTTATGAATAAAATGGATCTGGCAGATATCTACAGAACATTCTATCCTAAAACAAAAGGATATACCTTCTTCTCAGCACCTCATGGTACCTTCTCCAAAATTGACCATATAATTGGTCACAAAACAGGCCTCAACAGATACAAAAATATTGAAATTGTCCCATGCATCCTATCAGATCACCATGGACTAAGGCTGATCTTCAATAACAAAATAAATAATAGAAAGCCAATATTCACGTGGAAACTGAACAACACTCTTCTCAATGATACCTTGGTCAAGGAAGGAATAAAGAAAGAAATTAAGGACTTTTTAGAGTTCAATGAAAATGAAGCCACAACATACCCAAACTTATGGGACGCAATGAAAGCATTTCTAAGAGGAAAACTCATAGCTCTGAGTGCCTCCAAAAAGAAACTAGAGAGAGCACACATTAGCAGCTTGATAACACACCTAAAAGCACTAGAACAAAAGGAAGCAAATTCACCCAAGAGGAGTAGACGGCAGGAAATAATCAAACTCAGGGGCGAAATCAATCAAGTGGAAACAAGAAGAACTATTCAAAGAATCAAACAATCAAGGAGCTATTCTTTGAGAAAATCAACAAGATAGATAAACCCTTAGCCAGACTCACTAGAGGGCACAGGGAAAGCATCCTAATTAACAAAATCAGAAATGAAAAAGGAGACATAACAACAGATCCTGAAGACATCCAAAACACCATCAGATCCTTCTACCAAAGGCTATACTCAACAAAACTGGAGAACCTGGATGAAATGGAGAAGTTCCTAGACAGATACCAGGTACCAAAGTTGAATCAAGATCAGGTTAATGATCTAAACAGCACTATATCCCCCAAAGAAATAGAAGCAGTCATTAATAGTCTCCCAACCAAAAAAAAAGCCCAGGACCAGATGGGTTTAGTGCAGAGTTCTATCAGACCTTCAAAGAAGATCTAATCCCAGTTCTTCACAAACTATTCCACAAAATAGAAACAGAAGGTACTCTACCCAACTCATTCTATGAACCCACAATTACTCTGATACCTAAGCCAAAAAAAGACCCAACAAAGATAGAAAACTTCAGACCAAATATCCCTTATGAATATTGATGCAAAAATCCTCAATAAAGTTCTTGCTAACCGAATCCAAGAACACATCAAAACAATCATCCATCCTGACCAAGCAGGTTTCATCCCAGGGATGCAGGGATGTTTCAATATACGGAAATCCATCAACGTAATCCAGTATATAAACAAACTCAAAGACAAAAAACACATGGTCATCTCATTAGATGCGGAAAAAGCATTTGACAAGATCCAACACCCATTCATGATAAAAGTCTTGGAAAGATCAGGAATTCAAGGCCCATACCTAAACATAATAAAAGCAATCTACAGCAAACCAGTAGCCAACATCAAAGTAAATGGTGAGAAGCTTGAAGCCATCCCTCTAAAATCAGGGACTAGACAAGGCTGTCCACTTTCTCCATACCTATTCAACATTGTACTTGAAGTCCTAGCCAGAGCAATTTGACAACAAAAGGAGATCAAAGGGATACAAATTGGAAAAGATGAAGTCAAAATATCACTTTTTGCAGATGATATGATAGTATATATAAGTGACCCTAAAAATTCCACCAGAGAACTCCTAAACCTGATAAACAGCTTCAGTGAAGTAGCTGGATATAAAATTAACTCAAACAAATCAATGGCCTTTCTCTACACAAAGAATAAACAGGCCGAGAAAGAAATTAGGGAAACAACACCCTTCTCAATAGTCACAAATAATATAAAATATCTTGGCGTGACTCTAACTAAGGAAGTGAAAGATCTGTATAATAAAAACTTCAAGTCTCTGAAGAAAGAAATTATAGAAGATCTCAGAAGATGGAAAGATCTCCCATGCTCATGGATTGGCAGGATCAACATTGTAAAAATGGCTATCTTGCCAAAAGCAATCTACAGATTCAATGCAATCCCCATCAAAATTCCAACTCAATTCTTCAACGAATTAGAAAGTGCAATCTGCAAATTCATCTGGAATAACAAAAAACCTAGGATAGCAAAAACTCTTCTCAAGGATAAAAGAACCTCTGGTGGAATCACCATGCCAGACCTAAAGCTTTACTACAGAGCAATTGTGATAAAAACTGCGTGGTACTGGTATAGTGACAGACAAATAGACCAATGGAATAGAATTGAAGACCCAGAAATGAACCCACACACCTACGGTCACTTGATCTTCGACAAGGGAGCTAAAAACATCCAGTGGAAGAAAGACAGCATTTTCAACAAATGGTGCTGGCACAACTGGTTGTTAACATGTAGAAGAATGCGAATCGATCCATTCCTATCTCCTTGTACTAAAGTCAAGACTAAGTGGATCAAGGAACTTCACATAAAACCAGAGACACTGAAACTTATAGAGGAGAAAGTGGGGAAAAGCCTTGAAGATATGGGCACAGGGGAAAAATTCTTGAATAGAACAGCAATGGCTTATGCTGTAAGATCGAGAATTGACAAGTGGGACCTCATGAAACTGCAAAGCTTCTGCAAGGCAAAAGACACCATCAATAAGACAAAAAAACCACCAACAGATTGGGAAAGGATCTTTACCTATCCTAAATCAGATAAGGGACTAATATCCAATATATATAAAGAACTCAAGAAGGTTGACTCCAGAAAGTCAAATAACACCATTAAAATATGGGGCTCAGAACTGAACAAAGAATTCTCACCTGAAGAATACCGAATGGCAGAGAAGCACCTGAAAAAATGTTCAACATCCTTAATCATCAGGGAAATGCAAATCAAAAGAACCCTGAGATTCCACCTCACACCAGTCAGAATGGCTAAGATCAAAAATTCAGGTGACAGCAGATGCTGGCGAGGATGTGGAGAAAGAGGAACACTCCTCCATTGTTGGTGGGATTGCAAGCTTGTACAACCACTCTGGAAATCAGTCTGGCGGTTCCTCAGAAAATTGGACATAGTACTACCGGAGGATCCAGCAATACCTCTCCTGGGCATATATCCAGAAGATGTCCCAACCGGTAAGAAGGACACATGCTCCACTATGTTCATAGCAGCCCTATTTATAATAGCCAGAAGCTGGAAAGAACCCAGGTGTCCCTCAACAGAGGAATGGATACAGAAATTATGGTACATTTACACAATGGAGTACTACTCAACTATAAAAAAGAATGAATTTATGAAATTCCTAGCCAAATGGATGGACCTGGAGGGCATCATCTTGAGTGAGGTAACACAATCACAAAGGAACTCACACAATATGTATTCACTGATAAGTGGATATTAGCCCAAAACTTAGGATATCCAAGATATAAGATACAATTTGATAAACGCATGAAGCTCAAAAAGAATGAAGACCAAAATGCAGACACTGTGCCCCTTCTTAGAATTGGGAACAAAACACCCATGGAAGGAGTTACAGAGACAATGTTTGGAGCTGTGATGAAAGGGTGGACCATCTAGAGACTGCCATATCCAGGGATCCATCCCATAATCAGCTTCTAAACGCTGACACCATTGCATACACTAGCAAGATTTTGCTGAAAGGACCCAAATATAGCTGTCTCTTGTGAGACGATGCCGGGGCCTAGCAAACACAGGAGTGGATGTTCACAGTCAGCTATTGGAAGTATCACAGTGCTCCCAATGGAGAAGCTAGAGAATGTACCCAAGGAGCTAAAGGGATCTGCAACCCTATATTTGGAACAACATGATGAACTAACCAGTACCCCGGAGCTCTTGTCTCTAGCTGCATATGTATTGAAAGATGGCCTAGTCGGCCATCACTGGAAAGAGAGGCCCATTGGACTTGCAAACTTTATATGCCCCAATATAGGGGAATGCCAGGGCCAAAAGAATGGGAATGGGTGGGTAGGGAAGTGGGGGGCACTATGGGGGACTTTTGGGATAGCATTGGAAATGTAATTGAGGAAAATACGTAATAAAAAATATTAAAAATTTTTAAAAAAAAAGACTAGATGGCTGGACAGGTCTCTAGCAATGTGCTCCAGCCTTCTGTTCTGTGGAGCCTTTAAGACTCTGCAGGGTTGAACCACTGGGCTATTGATAGGTGTGCCGGGCAAGTACATGAAGGGTGGTCAGTCCTGATACTATCCATAGGCTAACAGCCCCAAGGTGTATTTTAGCTTCAAGTTCATATTTCTCATCCCCAAAATCAGAAATGCTAAAGGAATATTCCACCCTCTCTTTGGTACTATTCGAGGTCCTATTAGAACCCTGTTCTCTGTTCCTAGAGTCTTCCCATCCAAAACCTTCAGACATAAAAATCACTGCTACAGAGATAATGGGATCAAAGTTGGCATAACTTCTCTAAATGATAGTCGCGTGTTGTTATATTGTTATAAAATTCTGAAATTGAGTATTCCTGAGTTGGCATTTAATTCCCAGAAATTACCCTGGAGTAACTTAGGATCTTTCTAGGACATCATGTCAGCAATCCCTGCCAGTAGTTTTATAAAAGGAAAAAAAAAGAACTTTACCCTATGTTACACCAATAAGACATTGTTTTAATTACTTATTGGGTATCCATGTACAGTGTGAAGATCTGTTCTATCAATAAAAAGGAATGTTATAGGGCTGAGAATATGACGCAGGAGGCAAAGAATGAGTGTTCAATGCCTAAAAAACACACAGAGACACACATACAGACATACAGACAGACACACAGACACACACACACACACACACACACACATGCATGCACGCACAAGCACACACGCCAGGTATATGCTTATAATCTCAGCACTGGGGTTGATGGAGACAGGTGGATCTCTGGGGCTCGCTGGCCAGCCAGCCTAGCCTACCTCTTGTGTTCCAGACCAATGAGAGATCCTATTGGTTGATGTCAGTCATAGGTACCACAATAGAGAGAGAAGCCCACCAAGATTCTAAGCCTTCATTTTCCAAAGGAGCAGAGGGATTCAGCCTTCTTGAAAAAGATTGATAGCCAGATAGCTCACTCCAGTTACTTTTTGAAACATTCTACAAGGTTAATTGGGGCTGGGAAAGATTCCAGCTACCAAAGGTATCTTGCCCTTGCTGCTCAGGAGAGGGAACAGCCCACACCAATCTCAGTCCTTTTGGCCATGGCTAGCCATAATCAAATGTAAGAACTCCTGGGTTGCCAGGAGTGTCTTAGGATGAAGGTTTGTGCAGCTGCAAGCTCTGACATAGCACCCAGTGCAGATTTTCTACAGAGACAATATTTTTCAAGGTTCAAACAGTCTCAAAGCAATTCCTTAGCTCTACCAATTGACCCAACAATAGCAAAGGCTTTGCTTAAACACTTCACTTAAAGCCAGACACAAAGGCTCTACTACATAGATCACTACATCTCCCGCCTTTTGTTTTTAGTGGATTTACTAGGGATAGCAATTATTGCTGGAGAATTATGAAGTTATACAGTAAATATGTTTTTTTGTTTATCTAGTTGTCTCACAGTTTTATGCAAATAAATCAGCATGCATTTCAAAGCCAGTAAAATTATCACCACAAAGAGAATTATAAAAAAAAAATCACAAGAGTAAGAACCTTATCAAAGTGGTGAGATTAAATGAAGCTATAATGTGTGCAAGATGTTCTATAACATCCATCCCTGTTATTTCAGGCAGTTTCTTAGAAAATGTTTCTATAACTTCTTGCTGCAAATCATAAATCATTTGAGAAGAGTTAGGATGACCTAACAAATGCATTTTAACCTTTTCCCAATCATATTTGCTGTCTAAAAGGCATAGTACAATAAGAAGTGACGACATTCCAATCACATTTCATTTGTTCTCTCGGGAATTCTAAGTGATCTCTGATGAGTATCCCAGCTTCTCTCAATTTGGCTATTGCATCAACTATTTTTCTCTCTCACTTCGTTGCATGCAAACTTCATGAGAATGCATATTCCAATCTTTAACAAATTCAGCAGTTTGAACTTCTTTATAAAGAGCAACTCTAGCTGTGATAACAAAAATGGTTAATTCAATGATTCCTAGGACCACTGTAATTATCAATGCCACTATCCACTGAGTTTTCCTTAATATTCTTTCTGCAAGCTTCTATACTAACATCATCATGGGTGACTCTTGCCATGGTCTCAACAACCCCATTGGCATCCAGACTGCTGGTCTTGCTCTGTGAATATATAAGCTTTCAAAAGCAACGTTTAAAGACATACTAGCTTTGACACAGGTATGAAGAGAACAGCGTGTACAGTGATGCTATAATTATTAGGATGCCATTGTTCAGGTCCTTACAGTAACAGATAAGGAAATGGTGTGACAAGCCATAAAGGTGTGACTGTGATCTAAATTAAAGGGCAAATGGAATCTGTCATTATTAAAGTTTAGCTGCACTCAGGGATAAGGGGTTTTAGAATGAGAGATCTGGATAGAGGATTATAGGAAAGACAGAGGTTTAGTCAAATATGAATGAACCTAACTCGTCTTTATTATAAGGTGGCTTTCAAGCCTAAGATGGAGCCAGACTGGTTCATCAGTTGTCAAGGGTTCTGGCCTTCTGTGAGCCCATGGAGGATTTTGAGCAGAAAAGAAACTTCTCTGTGGAAAAGAGTCTGTGGGGTGTGAGTAAAAGAAGAAATACTAGTTCAGAAGTCACTGTGATAACAAAGGCGGAGATGCTTGTGTATTAAACAGGGTAGTTGATGGGTGACCAAGTTCTGGAGAAATAATATACTCAAGAAATAAAGACGTCAAGAGGCTTATCTAATATGCTGGATTGAAAATGTGAGTTTGAAAAAAAATGACTTTTTTAATTACATATTTTCCTCAATTACATTCCCAATGCTATCCCAAAAGTCCCCCATACCCTACCCACCACTCCCCTACCCACCCATTCCCACTTTTTGGCCCTGGCGTTCCCCTGTACTGGGGCATATAAAGTTTGCAAGTCCAATGGGCCTCTCTTTCCAGTGATGGCTGACTAGGCCATCCTTTGATACATATGCAGCTAGAGTCAAGAGCTCCAGGGTACTGGTTAGTTCATAATGTTGTTGCACCTACAGGGTTGCAGATCTCCCTAGTTCCTTGGATACTTTCTAAAGAACTTTTTAAAAATTATCATGCCATTTATTTGGCCAGAAAATACTGGTGGAGGAACACTTAGATTAAGACATCCATTGGGTCTAAGGAAGTACGGGACGCTGTTAGTAGCTAATGCTGAATTGTACGCTTTGATCAGCTGATGCTCAAATGGGTCCAGAGTTGTGTGCTTTCCCATAGCTACTCCTATGACTCTGAGACAAGGACCTCATTTTGCATAAAGGATGTGGCTTGCACTTAACTAACCGGTCCAACTTTCTTTACAGTGACTATGCATGATTTCCACAATAAGGTAAAGGGCTCTCTGTGATGCATCCAGGAAAAAAAAGGTAACACTGGTAAATTTTAGTGCTTTAATCTCTGGTGATTATTCAACTGGTGGGGATTTTTTCACAGATGTTCTTTTCATTCATCATGCTGTGGTTTTGATTCTGTTGCTGTGCTAAGATACCCTGACAAAAGCCATGCAAGGGAGGGGTTTATTTTACCCTACAGTTCCCTGTTCCAGCCTGCTCATCACTGCTGAGAAGCCAAGGGGACAAGAACTTGAAGCAGCTGATCACATGACACTCACAGTCAAGAGCAGAGAGACATGAACTAACCGAGGTGGGCTTACTCCTGCTCAGGGCCCTTGCTGTACTTCAGTAGTCCAGGCAGGCAAGGCTGGTGCCTAGTTCTTCCAACCCCAGTTAATCTGATCAAGAAAATCCCTCACAGGCATGCCCAGCAACTCTGCTTTCGGTTAGCCCCAGACCCAGCCAAACTGACTCTCATAATCCATTGTTACAACATTTGATCCTTCCAGTCCAGATAACTTTACACACCAAACTCAGTGTTTCAGCCCCAGGAACTTGATCCTGGCGTTTTAGTTGCAACTTGTACATCATCCTCTGGCCTCTTTAAATCTCTGAGATGCAAACAAAAGAAGATATTAAATGGTTATGTGGAATTTGTTGTAATTTCTTTTAGAGAATAACACAAGTGGGTTACTTTTTAAACTACTGTACCCGCTACACCTAGTGAATTACTAGCATATCCCAGACAAACAACTTCAGCTGGAGCCCCTATATATGAGGCTGAAGCTCTCATTATGTAAGTTGTATATCTGGACACTATGGGTTTATTTTTTAATAGCAACATTTCATTAAGTAAAAGACCTCATTTACCTTTCTCTTTTCTCTCCAGTTACTAAATGTAGTCACAAATGCTGTGGCTTTGTCCAAGGGTTTCTGGTTATAAGCATCCATTCAATGAGTAAGGGGGGCAGGGGTCATTATGGTGCCTGGCAATGGATGGCTGAAGTGACATTTGGGGCAGAAACCTATCTAGTCGGCATGCCAACTCTCTCTTGACAACAGAATTGTGGGATTGTTCCTGCTGTGGAGTTCACTGATTCGAAGTGAATCTCACTGGGCTCCACAGCTGTCTGATATTTTCAAGATGCGTAAATCTTGAGACTGATCACATCTTATTTAAGATGAAAGGTCAGACTTGATTTCTCTACTCATCACATGCCTCTGCTAATGTTTAGTAAACTTCCAAAGCTGGAAATTCACCAAAGACAGTACCCATTCTGTTCCTCCAACTCCAAACAAAGTATCTATTTTTTTTCCTTTTACAAGTGTGGAGAGGAATTCTATCATAATCCAGCCTTCATTAAGTGGGATTGTATGTGCCTTGGAACAAATTGAGTCTTCTGAATCATGAACATTGGAAATGGAAAGGAATTAGCCATTGCATAGTCCAAATTTGTCACTTAATAGATGAGGGAAAAGATGGTCAGAGAACGTACGGGATCTGCCCAAGACCACACAGAGCTGAGGACAAGACTCCAGCTCCTAAGCACAGAGTTCTTTCCATCCACTAGATCGTAGCACCTGCCAAGACCATTGCTGATACTCTCAGGTGGCCACACAATGGTCTGAGGAGCTGACAAAGCACAGATGTCCGCTTGCCTCACATGCACCCACAACATGAACCAGTTGTCCAGAACTAGAGACACCCAATTCAGCCAGCAGAACCTACACGATGTGCTTCAGGCCAGGATGTATGCCAGCATTAGCTCTACCCTAGATTCCATTCCATACCCTAGAGATTATGAAAGGGAACTTGGGAGGAATGAAGCAAGAAGAGAAAAAGAGGAGAGGTGAGCAAAGCATTCACTGAGATGTGTACAAAGACAGGGCAGAAGCACTTATGAATCAAGCCTCTACCTTTTAGAAGTTATTTTCAATACCAACAGCTTTCAGAGTATTTCCACTATCTCCATGGATGTTTGCTTAAGTTCAAAACAGGATGAAGTTTTTAGAACACAATTATTTTCTTAACCGACACTTTCCTTTGAACCTCAACTCCTGATTACTAGCAAATCAGCTAGTAATACAACCCCATCCTGTGCTGTAATCAACTGCCGGCTCACTCTAGGAATAGTTTTTAAAATGCAGTTGGCATCCTGATCAACTCAGGAGTAACCGTGAGCCATATGTTATTACCTTTGAGAGCACATTTAAATGTGGAAACATAATCTATACTGGATGCCAACTGTATATAACGGCATCTTCCTGCCTGTATCTATTTGCCAATAATCAACTGTATATATTTTTATATGCACAGTAGGGTACCGTGAATACACTGGGTTTTCTGTTTTGTTTTGTTTTGTTTTGTTTTGTTTTGTTTTGTTTTGTTTTGTTTTTTAATGCTTTGTCTTCTATTCTGATGAAAACCTTGACAATTCCCAGGTAGCCAGCCTCGGGAAAGCCTTCATCATAGTAATGGCAAATGAGACACCATGTCAGTTACACTGTGATATTTCTAGATCTAGAGCTTGGCTTCTTGTACATTTTGAATGACATGTGTGTATTTTTCAGATTTCTGTCTGCTGCCATGACAGAAACCCAAAGCAAAGGAAATTAAAGATAGATAACTGAAGTCCTATAGGTACATCTGGCCACAAGGACCCCAAAGAAAGAAGTGTTATCAATAAATATTTCTTTTATCATTTTGATTTCTTGGCTCTGATTTATATTGTATTAATAATTAATTAAAAGTTTTAATTAATTAATTTAATTTAAAAGACCCTGGGTAAAGCAAAACAACAGATGTCCATGTCATTTTGCAGGCTTATTGAGGGGGATGGGGGTATAAAAGAACCCAAAACACGAATGTGTGAGAGGGGAGAGGAATAAAGGACATGGAAACTGACTTTCAGGCCAGTCTCCCACAGTGGCAGTGAGGAAGCACTGCAGGCTTCACCCAGGAGATCCTGCTCAGGAGGACGTCCATCTAGGTATGGCCACAGAGTGGAAAACATCTGTACAGACAATCGTAACTAGACACAAGTAACAGGGTCTGTAGCTGGACATCACACCCTCTTCTTCCACAGGAACCCAGACCTCAGCTGTCAGCTGAGCACACACCAGCCCACCCTGCAGCTACAAGTAGAACCGTGTCTCCGTCTTAGCTAGCAAGGAGAGCATGAGAGTACTTTAATGTGTTGGGGAAAGCTTTGCTTACTTTTTTTCTTTTATCGTGTCTTTATCCTTGCTAACTAGAACGGGGAAATGCTGACTCTTCTTCTGGTTGGAGCTAGGGCAGATGTGAGAGAACCTGAGGAACTTGAAATAAGAAAACTGCAAGACTTGCCCAAGTCATCGAAGAATCAGGAGCAAAAGATGATCTTTGCAATACCGTGTCGTCCTTCTCCTAGAAAGAAACTGCTACCTTGCTTGAGCTGTTTAAAATTCGAGATCCCCAGTACTTACAATTGAAACAAGTCTTAACTGAATCTAAAACAGAAGTGATATCTCAGCATGCGAGGATCCACGAGTGGAACTTAGCAGACATCGAGGCTTGAGCCTTCCGGGACCCAGGTCCCGTGACATGTGCAAGTCACATTATTCCCTTGGCCCCGTGCACCCTCTCTTCAGATGCTTTAGTTAGCTGAAGGGGAAGAGAGTCAGGCACACACGGAACACTCCTGCACACAAAGTCCAACATCTGGTGCCAGAAGCTTCTGAATTTGGGAGAATTTTAGACTTTAATTAAACAAACAAACAAAAATTTTTTTTGAGATACCAAATTTAACTAGTAAACCCTGTTCAATCATCCCAGTATTCCGCCCCCCCCCCAAAAAAAATTCTTGACCTCAAGAATTTTGGAAAAGGGACCTCCATATTGTGCAGAAAATCTCTTTCCTAAGGTCATTACTGCTAGGAAGTGATAGAACACAAAATCTGAGCCTATGTAGACATACCTCCCAAGTCTTTCATGTCTACCACACAGGGCCTCAGTATATACAAACAAAACATGAAAATATCACAGCAAAGTCCCATCTTACTCATGGCTGAGACATGAATGTTGGCCAAGTAGCAACCTTACCAATCCACTGAAAACCTAGTTTACCATTTTAAATCAATGAACTCTCAACTTAAAGAAGTTTCCTTAAGAAGCCTGCAGGATGCTGGTCCTCTACAGAGGACTGGCTCATTGGAAGACAGTCTGCATTTACCCTGGAAGAAAAGCAAGCACTGTGACCTTTGAAATCAACCCAAGTGGTGATTGAAGCTCAGAGCTGAAAACCCCTGGACCTAGACACAGAGCACACGGCGCCACCACCAGGCTGAGAGCTTTTGCATGCCAGACTTGCTTCTTACAAGACTCAGCTCTGGTCCCAAAGTCCATGGGCCCTTTACAAAACTCCAAATTCAATGCCAGAACTTGGTCAACCACTATTATTGAGCTGACAGATTCCTGGCTCTTCTGCATTCTTTCGATCTTTTTTTTTCTCTCAAGTGCATAAGTAGGTCTAGTTCAGTTTATTGCAAGAACAAATGCTCTTCTGCAAAACTAATTCTTTTGAATGGCTGAAATGAAAAGTAATATGCCACTCCACCCTTCAGAGGCCACTCGGACTTAAACACATGAAAACGCTAGTGTTTCTCAACCCAAGGCTTAAGTTGGGAGAGGAATATAAAGAGCCTTTTCTAACCATTGTGACAGGGGAAGAATGCATAGGTCTCTCAAGAGGAGACTCTGAGAGTCCATGCTGAACTGATTTACGAATCTTCCACCAGGAATAAACCTCCACAAACGCAGCCCTTACTCAGTGACTATTTGGTATTTTACGTATTCTGTGCATATTTGGACATATTTTTAAATTGAGATTTTTAAAAATTATATTTTAGGAGAAAATACATTCCTCTCCATCATTAACTTCTGGGAAGCTGCATTAAAAAGTGCTCCTTCTTCACAGAAGAGTACCCACAACTGTGGGACAATGCATGGACCTTGGCCATGAGCAAGGCTAGGGACAGAGGATGCTGTCAGCCTGTGAGTGATTGGTACTCAATCTAGCATTGGCTTCGAGTGTTTGCAACAATTTGGAGAAACTTCCTTAAGGCGTCAGCTCATTGGCACTTTTAGAAGGCACTGTAAGCAGACCCTGTACAGCACACGAACACATGCTGCATGTGTGTTCAGTGGGAAAGAGGGCAGACATGTGGTGGTGACCAATGACCTGGACAGAAGAAACAAGGCCTAGTGTTTTGAATGTATTTTGTGAGATCTGACACCATTGGTATACTGTGGCTTTTTAGGGTCTTTGTGTTGACTTTATTTTCTAGGATGTTAGTCCATTTAGGACACAGACACAGATACACACACACACACACACACACTCAAATAAGGAGGAAGAAGGGGGTGAGCAGGAGGGAGAGAGAGATAAAGCATCTATCCACAAGTGAGGGTCACTCTCTTGGGGGTCTGAAGCAGCCTGCTGTTTATCTGCATTTATTTCCTCTGGTTGTGAAATCCTGCCACAGATTAAGGGCTTGAAACCAACAGATATGTCTCCTCTGGCAAAGCTGGAGGCCAGACACTGAAATCAAAGCATCAGCATGCCTGACTCCTTCTGGAGACTCTCAGGGGAATTCGCTTCAAGACACTGCCCTCAGTTTTGGGTTTCTTGGCTCATGAATGCAGTCCTCCAGTCTATTCCTTCTACACATGGCCTTCCCCGCTGAGGCGCTGTGTTGTCTTCTTTTCCATTCTCAGAAAGACACTGCTCCACAGATTCAGGGCCATCCTGATCTAAGATGATTTAGAATGTTGAGTGTCCTGCTCTATCTCTCTCTTCTACGTGTGAGACAGGGTCTTTCACTAAACTTGGAGCCTTGCTGGTAGGCAGCAAGTCCCAGCAATCCTCCTGTCTCCCTCCAGCCTCAATGGCATCTGGGATTAAAAGCATGCACAGGGCCACACCTAACTTCTCGAGTTCTGAAGATTTGAACTCAGATCCTTAGGCTTGCAGAACAACCTTGCTTACATCATCTTTCCAGGCCCTCAAGGCCTTTCTTCCCGCATAAGTTTGTGTTGACAATTCAAGGTACACGGGGTTTCAAGGACCAGTTTCAACTCACTGTTGTCAGAGCCACCAGTTCCTGAAGTTCATAATCGTGACTTCAGTTCCAAACTCTCTCATTTTTGCCTTTTTTTTTCTTATCTTCTCTATCTTCTTCTTCTATAGCAGACACCTCACTCTGACCTTGCATCAGGACCACACCTAATCCATTACAACATTGGGTAAACCAGGGCAGGGTGAACATCAATGAAAACTAACACGGCTGGAATCTTGTTCACTTCTCTGCATCCCATTTAAGTAGATACAACATAGAAGCATGCTGGACATTCTTCGACATAAAGTTCTCCCAAAGTCATAAAACAACCAAAAACTCCCCTAAAATACAAAGAAAGCACAAATGCAGTGTGAATTTACTCCAAAGGGCTTTTATTGTGCATCTTTACTGTGGCATGTCTTTAAAAACCGCCTGTAGTGCAATGAAGAACCAAACAGACAAAGTAGCCGGCTTTGTGGTTTACATTTATACATCTAAGCATTAATTGTAGTGAAAAGGACCACACAACATTGATATGAACAAACCAAACACTATTCACAAAGTGAGTCCTCAGCACTAACTGTTCCTAGGCAATACTGAAGGGCTAGGGTTGGAGAGATTCCCTGATAGGCAGACAGATCTGGAGAGGAGCCATGGCTAGATAATCAAGATTATGAGTTCCTAAGATGGCTGACTTCTTCATCTTCCTAACTTAAGATAAAGGCCTGCTGGAGTTCAAGGCCAGACCTTGAACTTGCTTATTGTGTATCAGTTGGCCTTTCTACCTTTGTCAAATTGACCAAGCCTAAGCTGGGGGAAAACAACCCCCTCAAAGACTCAACCCCCTCAAAGACTCAACCCCCTCAAAGACTCAATCCCCTCAAAGACTCTTAAAGCCCCTCAAAGACTCTTAAAGTCCACCATCCTTGAGGAAAGACTGGGTCTTGGCCTCCAGATCCCTTCATTGTGTTTGCAGAGGGTCTCTCTCTCTCTCTCTCTCTCTCTCTCTCTCTCTCTCTCTCTCTCTCTCTCTCTCTCTCTCTCTCTCTCTCTCTCTGTTTTCCTCTTCCTCACCAATAGTAAAAAGCTTTCTTCTTGGGCTGATTCTGACTACTTTGTCTCAGATTTCCCCCACCGCTATCTCCTGTACTAGAGACTTTTCTTGACTCTTAGGTCTTTAGCTGGCTGGAAAGAAAGAAAAAAGAAAAAAAAAACCTATGAAGACCCCAAAATGGCAATAGCAATACTTGAGCTCAGCACACCTGTGTCTCTGTTCACAGTATCAGCTGTATCGACAAGTTTTTATTCTGGTCTAGCAACTACAAGCATTTCCCCATCACCATAAGCTCTGAATCACTTACCACTTGCCTCACTTACAACTCAAGCTCAACAGTTTTGCTTCTCAATGAATCTTACCAAGTAACCAATCAGTGGTCTGTGATATCATTCGATTTTCTTGCCTATCAAACAAGCATGTCAGCATTGTTCGATGAAATCTCCTTTTGAGAATAGACTTTACTACAAATGTCTTTGAAACTGGCTAAAATAATTTGGCATGCACACTCTGAGTGAATATTTGTTTGTTTGTTTGCTTGCTTGCTTTTTCTGTGTCCCAGCATATGCTAGTCTAAGATTCTGCATATTACTGTATCCTTAACTCCTAAAGTGTTCTAGGAGAAAGATGTCTTGTGTTACCCCAGCATTTCATAAATGGGCCCCTTGTTTGTTCTTTCCAGTATGTATTAAGATGTGATCTATAGAAAATATATTTTTCATATTTCAATTGTCATTTTAATACGTACTCTTAGCTGTTGATGGCAAATCCCACACACCTCAGAATCAACACAAACCAACTTCTCTGTGAGGAGAGTGAAGAAACAGAAGGGAGGACTTGAGATCCAAACCTATCATTATTACTCAAAAGATGTCATTTTAGAATTATTTTACAATCATGTGGGACAATTTTGTTCTTTGGGAATTTTCAGCTCAGATCCTGAATAGTCCACAGCTAACACCAGTGGGTGAGGAACGGTTACTGTAATTTTTATGATTGGAGTGGGTGATGGCAGCCAGACACACTTATCAGCATATTAAAGTTAAGTGCCACCATTTGGGGGATTATGTGGTGCCAATTCTCAACCACAAATACAAAGAAAACACAGCAGCGTTCACAAGGAGGGATTCAGTTATGATGTGGTTGCCTTGGTGATCAGAAAGAGAGGACAGGATGAGGATGGAGCCAGTGTAGAGCATTATCCTGGTGCATGTGAGTCCAGCTCGGTTAATCCTCACCATAGAATGTAAAACAAAATAAAGGAAGAAGAGAAGAGGCAGGGTTTCAAAATCTTAGGAAGAACTCACTAGGCTCCAAGACTATACAAACCCCCTACACAATCTATGTAATAGATACAGTAACCTATACATAGAAAACTATATAACACACCTCAAATCTTCTTGGGTTACTCTTGGTACCCCAGTGTGCTCCTTCTCAGACCTCTCATCCTTGCCTCACAGGGACATTCTTATTCCTGGCCTTTGTTCCCATTCATTCTGACCCATTCCCAAATTGGCAGTCTCAGTTCATGCTGCACTAGGAGCTGAGTGCTAGGTAAAGTTCTAGGAATACAGAGATGACAATGTGATTTCTTGTGCTATCAAGAAGTATTCTTTGCCACCAGCCTGTGAGTTCCTCTTCTCTACTCTTTCCTGCCTGCCCTTCCTTCTCTCCTCTCTTCTAATTTTCTCTCCTCCTCAAACTACTATGTCCTATGGTGTCTTCCCTGATCCATATTTGAGAATTCCATTCCTAAAAAAGTTTTGAATAACTCACCTAGCTACAATGTGCACCTTGAACTCTCAGGGTTAAGCTATAAATTCTCAGGAAATAAATATCTTCTTCCATATTCTTCAAAATCAAAAGTAAGTTCATGGCTACACAGTTTGATCTAAAGCTTGTTCCCTATTAGTTTCAAAGGATGCATGTCTTTTCTCCTGGAGTCCACAACATTAGGCACACATTCAATAGAGACTCTGGTGAAAGTCTGAAATTGGAAACTAGCCATCCTAGACAGCTAAGCTGGGTTTTTCTCTGTGTTCTGCAAACCCTAAATGCTAGCTGATGACAGACCTTGCAATCACCCTGACTCTCCCAGATTTTGAGTAGAAGACACAAGGCCAATGAATCCTTACCTTTCTTTTAAGTTTGGTCAACCTTTCCCTGGGGCTCCAAGCTGAACAATACTTTTAGTTGTCTCCATTCTGGTTCTCCTGTCCTCTCATATCTACTTTGTCATTTAGTAGAGAAAATAGGCCAGGTTTCACATAGTTGTCCAGTGTGAGTCAAGGGATCTGTAACATCTATAATGTCTGTAAAGGAAAAATGTGAGAATCATCTAAATTACCTAACAAGGTTTGCACTATTGACCCAGACAGAAGCAATGCACATGAGCATGCACATACTAGCATGCTCTAATATATATGGAGACTCTAAAAGTCTTCGTATATCTCAGTTTTTACAATGAGTCTGTGGGGTGTTATTATTTATTAAGCACATTGCAGTCAATATGAAGATGAATCATTGGTATCACACATATGGCAAGAATGTGTGTGTGTGTGTACATTTTCATGTGCCTGCAGATACAAATATGATAGATGTGTATGTCTACATGTAGAGGCTGGAACTCAACATCAGATGTCTTTCTCAATAATTCTCTACCTTATTTTCCGAGGCAGGGTTTCTCACCAAATCTGGAGCTTATCAATTTTGGCTAGACAGATGGCCAGCAAGCTCCAGGGATCTGCCTTTCTCATCTCCTCACAACTAAGAGTACAGGCGCCCATCCTTCTAACCCAAGACCTCATGCTTAATATGACAAGCACTATACTGACTGAGCCATACCCCTGTTGTTGATGCCACTTCTACTCTAAAGAGAAACTCCCCACCTCAAAGCTGAAAAACCAAGAAGTAACCTGTTAGAAAATATAAATGAAGAAAATACCTAATTAAAAAATAAATTAAAAAAAGAAACACAACAGAACAAAACAAAACAAAAAAAACAACATTTCAACAGAATTGAAATTAAGAAAAAAATATATTATCCTGGTTTCTTGCCTCTATGATGAAAAAAGGTATTGTCGGTTTATCCATTTATGATTAAAAATGAAAATGTTGACATGATATAGTTTGAGCTTTTGGTTCCATGACCATCAGTGAAGCTTTTGTGTTTGGGTAGAAGGAGACACAGTGGTAATAATGCAAGGCTAGTGTTATTCTGCAAGGACTTGAGAGGTCGGTTAAATGTAAAAGTGTTGCCTGAGTCTTCACTTTAGCAAGGAATTGTAAGCCATACTTTTTAACACAATAGATTTAAACAAATCCTGAAAAAAGAGAAAGACAACAACCACCACACTAATCCTTTTCAAAGATTCCTCAATGAGGCTGTCATTGTGCCTCTCAATTCCCTCTCAGCTTTATTTTTGCCACCCTCAGATTGGGGTGTGTGTGTGTGTGTGTGTGTGTGTGTGTGTGTGTGTGTGTGTGTGTTTATTCTTCTATGTTTGAAATTCAACGAATGGGTGAAAAACAATAAGCCTTTGCTTGTATCCCATGTAATGGCCTTTCTCAAGGTCTGCTGGACTGACTCTAAGAACAGAACAAACTCTGTACAACGGCCAGTTTTACAATGAACCATCTGCATTTTTAAACAAAATAATTCCTTGAATTCTCCTGTAAGTCTCCTGAGCCTCGAATAAAGATAAGAGATGCGCCTGAGTGTGCCTGACATTAGTCCCTTCAAGCTACTGGGGTCATGAGTGTGAGGCTGGGATGGGCTTCTTGGTTGTAATGTCTTAATTTTATCCATACAGCACTGTCTCATCTGACCCTTCCTTGTGCTATGAAGGACATCCTAAGCTTTTTACCTCCATCTACATTTCTCATAGGGAGTACCAGGTGTTCTCCTCTTCTGAAGCATGAGTGTTATATTCGCCATATTTTTTTCCCAGCATAAATCCTACTATAAATACCCAGCACCCCAAAATATCACTCACGGTGATGATGACAGCACAAGACTCACTCAACAAAAGGACAGATAGGAAGTCATCAAGGAATCCCATCCCAGCCTCATGTTCATGATCCCAGTGTAAGCTTTGCATGGCTCTAAGAACTGAAGCCATGCTATATGCTTATAGATGTCACATTCTCGTTGGCTGTGTAATTGCAGGAAAGCTACTTCACGGATCATCCCTCCAGATTCCTGTCTTGCAAAGTAAACGATATCACCAAAAACCAATTCAAATCACTGCATTTCAAGCTCTTAGGCTTGCTCCTGCTGATAAAAATTAACATATATCATATACTAGTGTTTAATTAATACTGTTATCATAACACAGTGAGGATATGAGCTAGAAATTTTTGAGCAAGTGGATTTTGAGCCCTGGGCAAGCAGAGAAATAAAAATATTCATTAACAAATTTGTCACATTCTCAATAGTGATTAATTTTATCATTAATATTTGCTCTGAAAGCCTACATTTTTTTGGTTTGGTTGGTTGGTTTTTGTTGTTGTTGTTGTTGTTGCTGCTGCTGCTGCTGCTGCTGCTGCTGCTGCTGCTGCTGCTGTTTTGCTCAGTTATTATCAGGCCTGTAGCCAGACAGCTGTCAATCCTTCCTCCTCTTAACCTAACTTCACTGTACAGACTAGTCCTCAGAGAATCTTGAAAAGTGAGCTCACTGGCTACACTCTGAGTGTAGTTCCCAGCCTTCCTTTCAGAGACTTCTGGGGTAAGGAGGAGAGCCCCCTTGAAATCACTGTGGCGCAGGGTTATTTCAGAGCCTTGGTCATTAGTTTTTCTTTCTTTAAGCCAGGTTTCTCTTCTTTAAAGTTACCCTTACACTCTCTCTATTTATTTACTTTGGCCTTGGTGGACTAGACCACGGCTAAAACTTTATGGACCTAATAAAATTCCCAACATTCTCAGACACGGGTCGTGATGTTTGTGTGCTGGGCAGAAAACAAAGGCGTATTATGAAGAGTGTGGACACGCTTGCTCCGAGTGAGCCTTGTGCAGGCTTGCAGAGCCTGGGTTGCAGCTAACCCCTGTCACAGACCAGGCCTACAGACCTCACATCCCACACCTACCCTTCTCTGTGCTCTTCCCACCATGACACAGTCGATGGCTTGCATCCTGTCTTCACTTCAGAAACGTCTTCATGTTTGCTTCCCTACTCTTTGAACAACCTGTCTTCAGAGGGAAATTGGTTAATCTGATAGAGCAAGCTAATTTGTTATCTCTACTCAATAGATGCTTTCTGGTGGTAGTTCAATAGTTGGAGAAATAAGGAAAGCTCTTGGAAGCACTGAAATATATATATATATATATTGGATATATTATATTGGATATATTATATAAATGCAAGCGCAGCCCATAAAACTGGCAGAGCCCACGCAGTTTCAGCTCACTGTGGCTCTGAGAGTCAGTCTGGCATCGGCATCTCTGTGCTTATCATTTTTCAGTACTCTGGTTTTTAACTTGATACTCACAACTTGTCTTGTTAGCTAAAACAAAGCCCCTTCTTTTTTCTTTCCTCTTCTCTGTAGCAAACAGTTTTCTTACAGAAGTAAAGGAAGAACAGCTCTGATGCTGGCCAATTAGGGCCCTCATCAGTTAAAACATCCTGTAGATGGCTGCTGTGGAAAGCGTTAATAAGCAGTGTTTCTTAGTTCCCTGAAAAGGGTTAGTGATTTTTAGAATTTGGACTAAGAGCTGCTGTTCATTAAGGAGAGCATAAATCCTCCAGTGGTCATAAGGATGGCTGTTTCATTATTTAAGTTCTGAAAACTCAGTAGGAATATATTACAAGATTAATTATGCCTAGAGCAAATAAACAGTGCCGCCAATCCTCAGATAAGATTAGGGTTGGCTTTTGTCCTCCAAAAATATTTCATTTATGTACTTTCTATCATGCATGATGTTTTGAAAACCCATTTTTGCACTAACGTCTTGCCACACTTCCTGTCCCAGCATTTCCTCTCTTGCTCCCTAGATCTGCACAAGTTTTCAATTTAGATTGCATTTCCAGCAGATGTTGTACCTTTCCAAGTGCCCCTTCTCTTTCATTAAAAATAATATGTAATTCATTTTAGTGTTGGGAGAGAAAATAGCCTAAATAAACATGTTCAAAAATCCTGGATTACTGCTGGGAATGAGGGAGAGAAGAACAGAGGAGAGAGAAGGGGAGGGATGAATATAGGTGGGGTATCTGAGGCATGAACTAGAAAGAAGAAATATTTTGTTTGCAAACTCCAAGGGAACCAAGACTAACCTTCACCAGGTCCTAAGAGGAGAAGATAGGTGAGCAGATCAAACCACAGAAGTTCAGTCGAGGGCTTTCTGGGTCTGAACCCATTCCCTGTAGATAGAGGGCTCTTTACATTTTCTGATGCATTGCCTAATGCTCCATCTAAACAAGGGCTCACAGACTCACAAATCTATTGTATGAAAAGACATGTACTTCACTGTCTTAACACCAACTGAAACCCCAGTCCTTTGCGATGGACTTACAGCCCTTGAGCTGAACTCTCAGTGTACCTCAAATGCCTTCTATCGTCTTGTTCTTTATTGAGTAGAAACCATTCATCTGAACTATCAGTACCTCCCAGCCCTCATCTGTCCCCTTTTCCCAAAAGCAACCAACCTAGTTATCAACACCCTCTTTAGATTTATGTCTGTGTTATCTCTTTGAGATCATTTGAGGTTTCTAAGGACACTAAAACATGCAATGACCTCAATCTTCATTTTAGGAGTCCTGGGTGTGTGTAGTCCAGCAGGGAGATGGGGGGGGGGTAGGAAGAAAAGACAGTGCTTGTGAGGTCACCCAGCAACAAGGCTAACCTTGTTAACTGTAATAACAACAGCAGGGCCTACTGGGCAGCAGCAAAGTCTCAGGGCACTGCCATGAAGCCATAGAAGTCTGAGGGTTCATGAAACTGATGAAGCGTTAGCCTTGGTGTCTCAGTTCCATTTTTTTCATGCATTTTTAAAATTCTGATTATCCTGTAATGTTCTCATAGGTCCTAAAAATTGTGGAATATGAGTCTCTACTCATCCTTTTACTTCCTAAGCTTAGCAGAGTAATGAGGGTGGATAGCCAAGTAATCGCTGATGCTTGAATTTATAAGTGAGTGAATGGATGGATTAATTAATGTCAGTCCAGCTGTGAAAGGAGACAGCTGGTGCAGGATTAAACATCCAAAGGCTTCCCCAGAAGTCCTCATAGTCCACTGATGGCCTTGGGACTCGGTGGAGAGTCAGCCTCAGTCACCGGACAGTCTTTGAGAACTGCACAGAGGGAGGAACTGGAAGTGCCTAGCAAATGTCGATGCAGCGTCTGGGTCAACAGTGCAGCCTAGTTAGGGAAGCCAATGAAACTGCTCACCCAGAAAAGCTCATGGAGAGTCAAGATTTTCTGTTCTACATAGGAAAACTTCACTTAGTCACTGACTCGGTTTCCACAGCACTTCATACAGAATGTCATAAGCACCCCCAATGTCACATTTTAGGGGTATACAATCTGTACCCAAATATTTTAAATTGCAACTTCACTCTGAGATCATCCGAGGGATCCCCCAAAGACCTTCTACCAAGTCAGTCAGTAGCAAAAATGTATGTGTTCAATACAGTTTGTCTGAAAACAGAAGATCCACCCATGGTCCCTACTTGCCAACAAAGACAAACGGTTGGTATTAGGTCAGGGGTTCTCAAACTGTGGGTTGGATGACTCTTTCACAGGGGTCACCTAAGACCATTGAAAAACATAGATATTTACATTACAATAACAGTAGCAGTACTACAGGTATGAAATTGTAACAAAAAAATTATGGTTGGGGCTCACCACAACATGAGGAAGTGTATTAAAGGGTCCCAACATCAGGAAGGTTGAGAATAGCTGTAGTAGGTGCTTTCCTGATATTGTACAGAGAATACAAGAAGTCTGACAGACTGAGAGCTGAGAAAAGGAAGACTAAGAGGAGATTGAACTGGTGAAATAACAAGCGATCTGGGCTATAAAGAGGGGCCCTGCTCACCACCATGTAAGCCAAGGAAGGTGCAGAAGGGACATGCCAGTATCTGACCATTCCTTCTTCCCTGAAAGTTCTGCCAGCGACCATCACCAGCTACAGCCAGGAGACAGAGCAAGACTCAACTGCTGGAGGCTCAGCAAGTGCTCTATCCTCTGCTCTGTCTGCATCAGCACAGCAGCTCTGGTCCTGCCCAAGCCATACCTCACTGTACAGTGGGCCTATCCCCAAGATCAGGCGGAATCACTGAGGCTGCACTAATCTCAAAGGAAACCAGGATGAACCCTAACAGGATGGACCCTGAGAGATACCTTGATGTCCTAACTGCATCTCTGTTGGCTTTGTTTCTGATCAAGTCCGATTTCAGGACTCGGACTTCTAAGAACTAGCAAAGAGATGTTCTTCACAGAGCTCTGCGCCCGATTCAGAGACACACTACTCCGCTTGCAGGTTTGATCTTACAAGATGTCCACACTGTATGGGCTTGCTTCTTATGTTTCTATGAGCTTACAAAACAAAAACAATGCAGGCATCAATGATCACTCTCAAAGAAAAGAGGGAAATGTATTCTTCATAAAGAGTTTGATGGTTGGCTTGATTTGAGAAAAACTGCTCTTCATTAGTTTATCTTGAAATTCTTACATTTAAATTGACCATTAATGGACAGGGTAGAAGGCAGCTTTGTTTACTTATATGCTACAACCAACCAGTTTACTTAATTAAAAATTAATGTCTTGCCAAAGATGCCTAGAAGATGTATAGTAACATTCTCCCTACAGACAAGTCCATGTGTACAGGAAGGCATCTTCCTGACCCCAATGAATCAAAGCATTCATGTCAGGATTGCCAGAGGCTTATTCACATTTGTCTTCATGCCTTTTCAAGCACCATTATTCTGGCCCTAAACAAACAAACACTCAGAGCCACGCTGGGGGAACAGATCTATAACAGTTCAAAAGGAGAAAAGAAAATCTTTAAAGATTAAAACTGAGGGGAAACAGCAATATAACTTTCAATTATATCTAAGTAAAATCCTGACACATGGTCTTTGATGGCCACACAAATGAAATCATCTTTCAATGTAATTTTTCTCTTCCCATGTCAGTCACAGTGGACAGTCTGTTTTTTTTTTAACTGCCCTCTGGTTTACCTGTGGAATCTCTGACTGTGTGATATATAACCTTCCCCCCACCTTTCACATCTCAGCAGAGTCTTTTCCAATACGAGCACCAAAAGAAATGTACTCTGTGAAAGTGACATTACCATGCAAATGTGGGGCAGCGGAGGTGGGAACAGAACACAGATAGATGCTGTTCTTAGGTGGCCCCATGAAACAGAGTTCCCTGATTTCTGTCATGATGGAAATGTTGATTTACATTTTCTCAAAGTTCTCACTATGTATATGCCTCCAATTTGACACAACTTATTTAACATGCTGCAAGTACAACTAGGAGCATGCAGTAGTAGCTCCTGCTTCTGTCATTTATAGAGAGGATGTCCTCTTGAGAATTCCATAGATGCCTTGGGAAGAGCAGCCTTTTCTCACCTAGCTCCATAGCTTATGATGCCATAGTCACATGGTTTTGCCTTCCTTAGAAAACAGCCTGTTTCCTATTATCAGTCCTAAGCACTCTTACCTGGAGCATTTTCTGAATGTGTAGCCCAATTGTCACCCAGAAGACAAGTGGAAAAGGGGAGGGATAAAAATGAACAGGGTCTTGGGGACCTGTTAGATCTACCTGCATGTGCCTATTCAATTAGGGTCCTAGAAACAGAGGAAGCAAGAAGAATGGGGAGCCATCTGTCTCAAGAAGTACACAAACATTTCCCATATTTGATAAAAATACAAACATTTACAGGCTCCGTGCTCTGGGCAGCAACACTTGTACGGATAGAAAAGACTGACAAAGAAAAAGGAGTTGTGGAGAAGGCAGGTGGGATGATAGGAGTAGGGGAGATAAGAAAGGAGAGGAGGTAACAGTAACCAGAATGCATGTGCAAGATTTTCAAATAAAATATTTGATCAATAAAAACAATAAAGGTGGTCTGCACAGGTGAGAGTGAGGACCACAGAGGCAGACAGCTTCTGGGACAGGCGGGAGCCACAGACCCGCTGAGGCAAAACCCTTTTGGGGCCGCAGACATCCGGCACCCTCCCAGCCGGAGGACAGTGATCCGCCCTGCAGGGAGCGCCATCTTGGCTCCGGGACTCCGCCGAAATTAGTCTGCACAGATGAGAGTGAGGACTACAGAGGCAGATAGCTTCTGGGACAGGCGGGAACCACAGAGCCACTGAGGCAGCACCCTTTTGGGGCCTCAGCCATCCAGCACCCTCCCAGCCTGAGGACAGAGGTCCGTCCTGCAGGGAGCGCCATCTTGGCTCCGGGACTCCACCGAACTTAGTCTGCACAGGTGAGAGTGAGGACCACAGAGGCAGACAGCTTCTGGGACAGGCGGGAGCCACAGAGCCGCTGAGGCAGCACCCTTTTGGGGCCGCAGACATCCGGCACCCTACCAGCTGGAAGACAGTGGTCTGCCCTGCACAGGAGCCCTCTACCTCAGGAGCAGGGAGCACATCTTGGATTCAGGACTCCACCGAACTTAGGAACTTAGTCTGCACAGCTGAGAGTGTGCACCACAGAAGCTGACAGCTTCTGTGACCTGCCAAAGCAACACAGCATCTGGGAAAGGTCCTGTTTTCGGCCTTCTTCTTCGGCCAGGAGGAGGTCCAAACGCCAGATATCTGTACACCTTCCCTTTAAGAGGAAAGCTTGTCAGCAGGGAGTGCTTTAACCACTGGAACTCAGAGGAGAGAGCCTGTCTCCCAGGTCTGCTGACAGACAGTACTCAGAATCACCAGAAGAACAACCTCTGAACAGAGACAACTATAACAACTCCAGAGATTACCAGATGGCGAGAGGTAAACGTAAGAATCTTACTAACAGAAACCAAGACCACTCACCATCATCAGGACCCAGCACTCCCACTTCACCCAGTCCAGGGCACCCCAACACACCTGAAAAGCTAGACCTGGATTTAAAAGCATATCTCATGATGATGGTAGAGGACATCAAGAAGGACTTTAAAGAACTACAGGAGAACATGGCTAAAGAGTTACAAGTCCTTAAAGAAAAACAGGAAAACACATGCAATCAGATGATGGAAATGAACAAAACCATACTAGACCTAAAAAGGGAAGTAGACACAATAAAGACAACCCAAAATGAGGCAACACTGGAGATAGAAACCCTAGGAAAGAAATCTGGAACCATAGATACCAGCATCAGCAACAGAATACAAGAGATGAAAGAGAGAATCTCAGGTGCAGAAGATTCCATAGAGAACATCAGCACAACAATCAAGAAAAATGTAAAATGCAAAAAGATCCTAACTCAAAACATCCAAGAAATACAGGATACAATGAGAAGACCAAACCTACGGATAATAGGAGTGGATGAGAATGAAGATTTTCAACTCAAAGGACCAGCAAACATCTTCAACAAAATTATAGAAGAAAACTTCCCAAATCTAAAGAAAGAGATGCCCATGAACATACAAGAAGCCTACAGAACTCCAAATAGGCTGGACCAGAAAAGAAATACCTCCCGACACATAATAATCAGAACAACAAATGCACTAAATAAAGATAGAATGCTAAAAGCAGTAAGAGAAAAAGGCCAAGTAACATATAAAGGCAAGCCTATCAGAATTACACCAGATTTTTCACCAGAGACTATGAAAGCCAGAAGATCCTGGACAGATGTTATACAGACACTAAAAGAACACAAATTCCAGCCCAGGCTACTATACCCAGCCAAACTCTCAATTAACATAGATGGAGAAACCAAAGTATTCCACGACAAAACCAAATTCACACATTATCTCTCCACGAATCCAGCCCTTCAAAGGATAATAACAGAAAAAAACCAATACAAGGACAGGAACCACGCCCTAGAAACAACAAGAAGGTAATCCCTCAACAAACCTAAAAGAAGACAGCCACAAGAACAGAATGCCAACTTTAACAACAAAAATAACAGGAAACAACAATTACTTTTCCTTAATATCTCTTAATATCAATGGACTCAACTCCCCGATAAAAAGACATAGACTAACAAACTGGCTACACAAACAAGACCCAACATTTTGCTGCTTACAGGAAACTCATCTCAGAGAAAAAGATAGACACTACCTCAGAATGAAAGGCTGGAAAACAATTTTCCAAGCAAATGGTATGAAGAAACAAGCTGGAGTAGCCATTCTAATATCTGATAAGATTGACTTCCAACCCAAAGTCATCAAAAAAGACAGGGAGGGGCACTTCATACTCATCAAAGGTAAAATCCTCCAAGAGGAACTATCAATCCTGAATATCTATGCTCCAAATACAAAGGCAGCCTCATTCATTAAAGAAACTTTAGTAAATCTCAAAGCACACATTGCACCTCATACAATAATAGTGGGAGACTTCAACACACCACTTTCACCAATGGACAGATCATGGAAACAGAAACTAAACAGGGACACAGTGAAACTAACAGAAGTTATGGATCAAGTGGATCTGGCAGATATCTACAGAACATTTCACCCTAAAACAAAAGGATATACCTTCTTCTCAGCACCTCATGGTACCTTCTCCAAAATTGACCACGTAATTGGTCACAAAACAGGCCTCAACAGATACAAAAATATTAAAATTGTCCCATGCATCCTATCAGATCACCATGGACTAAGGCTGATCTTCAATAACAAAATAAATAATAGAAAGCCAACCTTCACGTGGAAACTGAACAACACTCTTCTCAATGATACCTTGGTCAAGGAAGGAATAAAGAAAGAAATTAAGGACTTTTTAGAGTTCAATGAAAATGAAGCCACAACATACCCAAACTTATGGGACGCAATGAAAGCATTTCTAAGAGGAAAACTCATAGCTCTGAGTGCCTCCAAAAGGAAACTAGAGAGAGCACACATTAGCAGCTTGACAACATACCTAAAAGCACTAGAACAAAAGGAAGCAAATTCACCCAAGAGGAGTAGACGGCAGGAAATAATCAAACTCAGGGGCAAAATCAATCAAGTGGAAACAGGAAGAACTATTCAAAGAATCAACCAATCAAGGAGCTATTCTTTGAGAAAATCAACAAGATAGATAAACCCTTAGCCAGACTCACTAGAGGGCACAGGGAAAGCATCCTAATTAACAAAATCAGAAATGAAAAAGGAGACATAACAACAGATCCTGAAGACATCCAAAACACCATCAGATCCTTCTACCAAAGGCTATACTCAACAAAACTGGAGAACCTGGAAGAAATGGAGAAGTTCCTAGACAGATACCAGGTACCAGAGTTGAACCAAGATCAGGTTAATGATCTAAACAGCCCTATATCCCCCAAAGAAATAGAAGCAGTCATTAATAGTCTCCCAACCAAAAAAAGCGAAGGACCAGATGGGTTTAGTGCAGAGTTCTATCAGACCTTCAAAGAAGATCTAATCCCAGTTCTTCACAAACTATTCCACAAAATAGAAACAGAAGGTACTCTACCCAACTCATTCTATGAAGCCACAATTACTCTGATACCTAAACCACAAGAAGACCCAACAAAGATAGAAAACTTCAGACCAATCTCCCTTATGAATATTGATGCAAAAATCCTCAATAAAGTTCTTGCAAACCGAATCCAAGAACACATCAAAACAATCATCCATCCTGACCAAGTAGGTTTCATCCCAGGGATGCAGGGATGGTTCAATATACGGAAATCCATCAACGTAATCCAGTATATAAACAAACTCAAAGACAAAAACCACATGGTCATCTCATTAGATGCGGAAAAAGCATTTGACAAGATCCAACACCCATTCATGATAAAAGTCTTGGAAAGATCAGGAATTCAAGGCGCATACATAAACATGATAAAAGCAATCTACAGCAAACCAGTAGCCAACATCAAAGTAAATGGTGAGAAGCTTGAAGCAATCCCTCTAAAATCAGGGAGTAGACAAGGCTGTCCACTTTCTCCATACCTATTCAACATTGTACTTGAAGTCCTAGCCAGAGCAATTCGACAACAAAAGGAGATCAAAGGGATACAAATTGGAAAAGATGAAGTCAAAATATCACTTTTTGCAGATGATATGATAGTATATATAAGTGACCCTAAAAATTCCACCAGAGAACTCCTAAGCCTGATAAACAGCTTTGGTGAAGTAGCTGGATATAAAATTAACTCAAACAAATCAATGGCCTTTCTCTACACAAAGAATAAACAGGCTGAGAAAGAAATTAGGGAAACAACACCCTTCTCAATAGTCACAAATAATATAAAATATCTTGGCGTGACTCTAACTAAGGAAGTGAAAGATCTGTATAATAAAAACTTCAAGTCTCTGAAGAAAGAAATTATAGAAGATCTCAGAAGATGGAAAGATCCCCCATGCTCATGGATTGGCAGGATCAACATTGTAAAAATGGCTATCTTGCCAAAAGCAATCTACAGATTCAATGCAATCCCCATCAAAATTCCAAATCAATTCTTCAATGAATTAGAAAGTGCAATCTGCAAATTCATCTGGAATAACAAAAAACCTAGGATAGCAAAAACTCTTCTCAGGGATAAAAGAACCTCTGGTGGAATCACCATGCCAGACCTAAAGCTTTACTACAGAGCAATTGTGATAAAAAAAACTGCGTGGTACTGGTATAGTGACAGACAAATAGACAAATGGAATAGAATTGAAGACCCAGAAATGAACCCACACACCTATGGTCACTTGATCTTCGACAAGGGAGCTAAAAACATCCAGTGGAAGAAAGACAGCATTTTCAACAAATGGTGCTGGCACAACTGGTTGTTAACATTAGAAGAATGCGAATCGATCCATTCCTATCTCCTTGTACTAAGGTCATGTCTAAGTGGATCAAGGAACTTCACATAAAACCAGAGACACTGAAACTTATAGAGGAGAAAGTGGGGAAAAGCCTTGAAGATATGGGCACAGGGGAAAAATTCTTGAATAGAACAGCAATGGCTTGTGCTGTAAGATGGAGAATTGGCAAGTGGGACCTCATGAAACTGCAAAGCTTCTGCAAGGCAAAAGACACCATCAATAAGACAAAAAAAACACCAACAGATTGGGAAAGGATCTTTACCTATCCTAAATCAGATAAGGGTCTAAGATCCAATATATATAAGGAACTCAAGAAGGTGGACTCCAGAAAGTCAAATAACCCCATTAAAAATGGGGCTCAGAACTGAACAAAGAATTCTCACCTGAAGAATACCGAATGGCAGAGAAGCACCTGAAAAAATATTCAACATCCTTAATCATCAGGGAAATGCAAATCAAAACAACCCTGAGATTCCACCTCACACCAGTCAGAATGGCTAAGATCAAAAATTCAGGTGACAGCAGATTCTGGCGAGGATGTGGAGAAAGAGGAACACTCCTCCATTGTTGGTGGGATTGCAAGCTTGTACAACCACTCTGGAAATCAGTCTGGCGGTTCCTCAGAAAATTGGACATAGTACTACTGGAGGATCCAGCAATACCCCTCCTGGGCATATATCCTGAAGATGTCCCAAACGATAAGAAGGACACATGCTCCACTATGTTCATAGCAGCCCTATTTATAATAGCCAGAAGCTGGAAAGAACCCAGATGTCCCTCAACAGAGGAATGGATACAGAAATTATGGTACATTTACACAATGGAGTACTACTCAGCTATTAAAAAGAATGAATTTATGAAATTCCTAGCCAAATGGATGGACCTGGAGGGCATCATCTTGAGTGAGGTAACACAATCACAAAGGAACTCACACAATATGTATTCACTGATAAGTGGATATTAGCCCAAAACTTAGGATACCCAAGATATAAGATACAATTTGCTAAACACATGAAACTCAAGAAGAATGAAGACCAAAATGTGGACACTGTCCCCCTACTTAGAATTGGGAACAAAACACCCATGGAAGGAGTTACAAAGTTTGCAGCTGTGATGAAAGGATGGACCATCTAGAGACTGCCGTATCCAGGGATCCATCCCATAATCAGCTTCTAAACGCTGACACCATTGCATACACTAGCAAGATTTTGCTGAAAGGACCCAAATATAGCTGTCTCTTGTGAGACTATGCAGGGGCCTAGCAAACACAGGAGTGGATGCTCACAGTCAGCTATTGGATGTATCACAGGGCTCCCAATGGAGAAGCTAGAGAAAGTACCCAAGGAGCTAAAGGGATCTGCAACCCTATAGTTGGAACAACATGATGAACTAACCAGTACCCCGGAGCTCTTTACTCTAGCTGCATATGTATCGAAAGATGGCCTAGTCTGCCATCACTGGAAAGAGACGCCCATTGGACTTGCAAACTTTATATGCCCCAATATAGGGGAATGCCAGGGCCAAAAGAATGGGAATGGGTGGGTAGGGAAGTGGGGGGCGCTATGGGGGACTTTTGGGATAGCATTGGAAATGTAATTTAGGAAAATATATAATAAAACATATTAAAAATTAAAAAAAACAATACAGGTAAGTAGCATCAGTATTAACTATTATGCATAAATAAGTGTTTTATGGTAAAGATGTCTTACTAAGAAAGTATATGCTTTGGAAAGTTCTAAAGAAGAGGCATATTTGTCCTGAAAGATCCTGGACTTCAGTAAAGGAAGGAAAGACAAGGTGTTTTTGCACCGGGAACTAAAAATACCCTATAGCTTGGTGAACTGCAGGGTTTCAGAGCAAAAGCTAGTACTTTCAATTGAGAAGACATAGGAGAATTTGCAGTGGAAAGGGCTACACAGATTTTGACCATCCATGCTCCCAAAAGAAGGTGTGTGTGTGTGCGTGTGCGTGTGCGTGTGCGTGTGCGTGTGTGTGTGTGTGTGTGTGTGTGTGAAAGAGAGAGAGAGACAGAGACAGAGAGACAGAGACAGACAGAGACAGAGACGGAGACGGAGAGTGAGAGGGAGAGAGAGAGAGAGAGAGAGAGAGAGAGAGAGAGAGAGAAAGAGAGAGAAAGAGAGAGATTATTTCAGAACAATGAACCAAAAGAATGTCTAAAGTATCTGTGACTAGTTAGATTTGAGAATCAACTAGCCAATGTATGGAGACTTGGAGTGTGCTAGCACACCACGGGGGTATGGGGATGGAAGAATGGGGGTTGCAACTCCTTTGAATGTCAAGCTGAGTAGTCACACTTGCCATCAGCAGCAGGCAATCCTTGGTGCTGTTGAGAGCAGAAGTACACATCTGATGCATATGCTCTGGGTAGATGAGTTGAACAGCAAGGATGCTGAAGCCATGACAGCAAGGATTCAGACAAGAAGTGATAACAGCCACGAGGAAAACAAAAGAGAAT
Source organism: Mus caroli (assembly GCF_978045245.1). NCBI lineage: Eukaryota > Metazoa > Chordata > Mammalia > Rodentia > Muridae > Mus > Mus caroli. Next base: position 78,497,950 of record NW_028227258.1, on the reverse strand, counting down.
ATTATTTACTACATCAGCATCTTCTATAAGCATTTGTTTTGATCCAGATTCTATGTTATGGTCGGAGTCCACAGGGGGCATTGAAACAAACATAATCTCACTTGCTGTGTAATACAAAAGAGAAAAATCTATTGCCTGTTTGGGGAAGTTGAACAGGTTCAAACACAACATCAAGTAATTACACACTAGACAACAGAAGAAGACATTTTGCATTAAAGCATTTTATGATCCGGTGTTTTAGATGGGAATAGTAGCACTCACTGCAGCAGGGTGTCAGGAAGTGTGCACACCCCAGGGAATACACACTGAGGGGAACGTAGAAAGGACACATGAACTCTAACGCCCACAACTAATCAAGGAACGGACCTGCTGAGGAGCAGAGAAAAGTGGGTCGCTCTAATCACAGGCAAGAAGAAGGAAGGGAACCAGAAGGGTATCCACTCCTAGTTCAGAGAATTTAGGCAAAGGAAATGAGGTGGAAAATACAGGCTTGATTATTCCCCAGCCTCTCCCAGTGAGGTAGACAAGAGCACTTCCAACTGCCCATGCGCCTGGTAGAGGGTTGGGTGTTTTCTAACTGTAAGCCAGGGACCACCACACACCATCCAAGCACAGGACTCACACAACATCTAAGCATAAGACCACCATAAGCCATCCAGGCACAGAAAAGCATGATGATAAAGCTGGTGGTGACAGAAGCAAGCTTTCTTTCCTACAAGGAATGAACATATTGAACTGAAGTGAGCACATCTACTGACAGAGGGAAAAAAAAATATCCGTGTAACGTACCAAAGGTAAGGTGAAGAATTCAGAGTAGAACTGGTTAAAGTAATAGAGTCTGAGGAGTTAAAGAGGGGGTGAAGGGAAAATTCTGAATTAATATTTGGATTTCTTGGATGTAAAGTGTTGTGCTAAGTGGCTGTCTCAATGGTGGATATCTTGTAATGCGTAAGATCACCTAGAACGCACAGTGAGGAGCTAAGTATGAAACTTTAAAGAAGTGCAGGGCTGGAAGCTGGATGGGGGAGAAAGAATAAACAAAGAAATCAAAGGAATGGACACAAGCAATGAAGAGTAGTGTCACAGAGGCATGGTGTTCAGAGGGAAAAGATTGGCTTTCACACAGTCCAACACAGAGGGACTAAGTAAGGTTGGTCAGGGACAGCGGCTTTGAGCTTAGATGGCTGGGAATCATCAGTAACATTGACTTAAAGCCACTTCAACAGAGTGGAGTACGGGGGGTGGGAATGAGACATCAGGAAGGGGAAACAGAGTGAGTGAAAGAGCCAGAGTGAGAAACAAACAAAAAGCAAACCAGAGCAACAACTCAGTGGTGGCGTAAGAAAGATCCTTTACATTTCTATTTTACGTGAATGAGTGTTTGCCTGCAAATATGTCTGTGCACTGTGGGCAAGTCTGGTGCCTATGGAGGCTAGAAAAGGGTATTGAGCCCTCTGGAACATGAGTAACAGATGGTTGTACACCATCATGTGGGTGCTGGGAACTGAACCTACATCCTCTGCAAGAGCAGCAAGTGCTCTTAACTGCTGAGCCATCTCTCCAACCCCTTCAAAAATGCTGTGCAAGAGGACGTAAGAAGAAAATTCAGAGGTGGCCCATGTCAAAAATCCAGAGAAGCAAAGGCAAGACACTGAGCAAAGTTTGAAAAGCCAAGGCCATAAGGAAGAACATCAATTTCTGTCCTACTTCTTACACCACTCTCCAGTTTCTGTTTGTGAAGTTATTTAGCACAAAGCTCTTTAAACTCAAAATGCATAGGCACTGGTCCACAAGAGGGCCAAGGAGAATCATCTGGTTTGGTTGTTATTGCCTGCGCCTTTGAACATGGTGTTTGTTAAAGGGCACTGGGTTCCCAGCCCTCGCCCTGGCAGGACCATTCACACTCAGAACCTGTGGTTATTCCTGGAGCCCTGAGTCTCGAAAACTTTTCAAAAGGAGACCTTCGAAACCTGCTTTGAATTACAGCACAGCAAGGCAATATTTTTCTTAGCCAGTGGGGTTCTTTTTCTCTTTATTGTGCTTTGGAACACATTGGGAAAGAAGGCTATCGGAACATTGGAAACTAAGGAGGCCTCTCATGTTCCCTCTCCGAGCTTAGTAACTCGAATATATTCTGGTTAAGTCATCTTCAATAACTTGTATCCACTTGGACTGCGATTTTGATTTTCTGTAAAGCCATTTTCCAAATTTTAAACTCTTCGTAATGCAATGACCCTCAGAACAATGAACTTTGGTTTTGTGATTGTCAGCAAGTTTTCATCACGGCCAGGTTCAGCATTTCCAAGCTAGAACCAAGAATAAAGGCAGGAGCTCCAAATCCCAGCACTAGGACAGCGAGGCAGGAGCCAGACACATGTGAAGCCAGCACAGCCTGCACAGTAAGAACCTGTCTCAGGAAATAATAAGTGTGTGTGTGTGTGTGTGTGTGTGTGTGTACATATACATTCCTTCTGTAACCTCTTTCCTCCATAGAGTACAAAGTATTTAGCCAGAAGTCCTGGCTGAATTCCAGGTCCTAAATAAACAAACAAACAAAGAAATGAACAGAAGAAGGAAAAGAATGAGTAGGTGAGTAATGGATCAATAACATTAAAGAAGCCAAGATCCAGTGAACATTCTATGTGATGGCAGGTTCCAAAGAGACTGTCTTTATAGAATACTGAACATGGTCTCCATGAGCACAGAGCTCTGATCTGCCTTTTCCCTCCTATGTCATCAGACCTAAGACATTGCCTAGAAAGAACTAGGGCTCAACATGCCGAGGTACAAAATCAAACGAGACCACCCTTTGATGCTTTAGGGAGACAAGTTTGAAAAACAAACATAAAGCTACATGGCCCCATAAAATGTTGTTTCTTATATGGCCAGCATGCTCAAGATAGGTCTTTAATAAAAGCTGTCATTTTAATGTTTGGAATATCTATAAACAGTATCATTTTTCAAATGTTATTCATTGTATCTTAATCATGCCTATCCCCCACTCTCCAACTTTCCCTTTGCCTTCCGCACTCTACCATATCTCCCTTTTAACTGAGTCCAGTTAGTGCTGTCCATATACATAAGATGAGGGTGGGGGATCCATTAGGACTTGAGCGACCCACCTGTGGCCATTCCCTTCAAAGAAAAATGACTCATTGGAAGCCATGCATTACAAATAGCTCCTCTGCTAGGAGTAGGGACTCAGGGTACCCTCTCCCATCTGTGTGGGAATTTTTAACTGGCATAATCTTGTGAAAGTCTTGTACAGATAACCATAGCTGTTATTGAGCTCATTGTACAATAACCATGCTATATCCAGAATATACTTCACAGAATTCCCCCACATCCATTGTCTCTCTTCTTCCCATCTGCCTTTTCTGATGTTTCCTGAGCCTTTGTAGAGAGAGATGGACATTGATAGAAATGTCTTGTCTAAGGCTGAACACGCAGTCGCTTGCTCTCACCAATGTAAACAGTTATAAGTCTCTATATTAACAACTTCCCCTGCAAAAACAAGCTTCTCTGACCAATGCTGAAAGCTGCACGAATCTTCTGAGTATAAGAATAAACACTTGGAAAACAATTTAACAACTCAATCGTTTATCAAAACAATACCACCACCCCAGTCACTCCTCTGGCATATCACCTCTCTAGCCGTAGGTTATTATCTAGGTTTATAGTACCAGACATGAATTCCCTCTTGTGAAACGCACCTCAAATCCATCATAGAGCAACCGGTTACTCCCTTAACTGTCATGCACAATGATGATTGCACCAATGGGAAAATCTTGCCCATCAATACAGTATATTACAGCCTGCATATATACACTGAAACCATTTAAGAACCATTCTCTTTGTATTTCAAGCCTATAGCCAAAGCCACCATATAGTACACTGGATCTCTGAACTTGTTCATCCTGAAAACTTAAAACTTTGTACACTTGCCCACCATTCCCCAGTGTCTCCTCTCTGCCCTGTTCTACTCCCTGCCTCTAGGAATGCAACGTTTTTAGATCCCATATATTTACTATGCAATATTTGTCTCTCTATGCTTGCATGATCTGACTTAGCATAATGCCTCCAATTCAGCCATGGTGTTTTAAATGGCAGGATTTCCTTCTTCATTGGGGCTTAATAGGATTCCATGGTGTGTATGGACCATGTTTTCTGTGTGTGCTCATCTCTCAGTGAACATTTATGTTGTTTGCATCCTAAATGAGAGTGCAGAACTTTCTGAGACGTTTCCTTCACTGTGGATCTCTACCTGCTCTGAACTCATACTACCCAGTTTATATCCAGTCTGTTTGTACTCCACTGAGACAGCTCTCTCTGCTGCCATATCTTGGACCTTTCCATTCATGAGGAGTTTATAATCCTGAAACAAATTGTTCAATAGTTAAGATTCATTCTTGATAATTGGGGAGGGGGGGTATTATACTAGAAGATGCTGAATTCCAGCTGCTATGTGACATTGTTTGTATTGTTTAATTTTATCTTAGCTTGCTTTACTTCATTTTATTTTATCTTCTGTGTATGGCTGTTTTACCTGCATGTGTGTATGTGCACTGCATGAACACCTAGTGCTCCCGAGAAGCCAGGAGAAGGTGACAGATTCCCTGGAACTAGAGTAATTATAATTGTAACCCACCATGTGGGTGCTAGGAATTGAACTCAGGTCTTCTGGAAGAGCAGCCTCCACTCTTAAGCGCTAAGTGTTCTCTCCCACCCCTCAACTGTTCAATTTACAATAAAAAGCAAATCAAGGTACCCACAAGAAGAAGGATAAAGTAGAAACCCACTTGTGAGATTAGATTTCTATTAAACTCGGCCTTCCAAAGTGTTCAGATCAGGAAAGTCTGGCATTTGAGAGTCTGCCAGAGTCTACAAGTCCGCATGCTCATTTTCAACATGGTTCTGAGATGCCAACAGAGAGCTTGCATGTCGACATTATTTTCATTGTTCACGAAAAGCAGATTTTTATCCTGACATGATAATGATCCTGGGACATGGCTTGCAAGTAAAATAGATAAGGGGTTTCTTTGCCAGCCTTCCCAGACTCAGCCCCCACGTTCCCCAGAGTCCCCTGGTTACCCAGGTGACAACAGCTCTGGGCTTTCATATGGAGAGTTCATTGCTGTCAAAATTAGGATGTATCATCCCGTTACTTCTTCCTGGGTAATGTAGATAATCACTGACGTGGGGTGGTACAGAGCCAAGCAGTACCATATGGTCCATCAGAATGTATACTCACCAGCTCCAGGGAACACAGATAAGCCTGTATCTATCTCATCAGCCCAATTCCAAAGCCAGCTGATGGTTCCAGTTCAGATGCTCTTCATCAGACCACGCTTCTTCTTTGTTGCTGACATAGGCGGGTTTTCCCATTGCTTACGTATTTGTGTGTGTGTGTGTGTCTAATAAAATTTCCTTGCCTTCAAGCAAATTTGAATTTTTTATTTCAAAACCCAAGATCTCTTGAATTTGGTGTTTTTCTGAGAAATGTATGAAAAAAAAAGAAACCATAACATTTACTGAATACCTAATATCTCTAGGCATTTTAGAAATATCATCATATCTGTGGTTTTAAAAAGCCTGCATGAACTGGGAGTGACGGCACAAGCCTAAAAGATGGGTGTTGTTACTAGTGTAGCACAGATGATGAGAATGGAAGTAGCAGAATCTCCCTCCTATATAATATAGGGATGCAAACCCACCCGAGAACAAAGTTAGTCATCTTTGCACTACACCACCCTGCCTCACCACAAAGCTGATTCTACCAGAGACATAGGAACCAGCAAGCCTACAACACATTAAATATTATTATAAGAGAGGGGCTCTACATAATATTTATGACAAGAACCATCTGCATCCTTGCTCATACTCCCTCTTGGGTATAAACAACTGTCTCGATGCCTTAAGGATTAAATGAAGGTCTGTTTAAAGAGCCTGACTATGATTAGATGACAGAGAGAGATGTGGTTGTGTAACTTAACTGGAATTGGGGTTAACCCATCTGTGAGAACAGGTGGGCATCTCCATTTAGTGTTTGTCATTTGCATGGGTTGCCTGTTGTCTGTGGGGTTTTTTTATTATTAATATTTGTCTGTTTATAAAGTCAATTGGTAGATACTGGCAATGCTGCCCAGATAAATTACACAACCTTGTTGTTGATGATTTGAGGCCATTTGACATCTGGGGCCTGTGATGTGTGAAGACACAAGCCTCAGGCCAGTTGAGGTCAAAGCACCATAAGCCAGTGCATCTCCACCCTTCCCCTCCTGAAGCAGCCATAGAGGCTGAGGTGTCCCCACTATAATCCCCCTTCTCCTAAGTACAAAAGGAGCCACTGCTGTGGGAAGCCAGTGGAGTTTCAGAGCTTAGCTGCTATGGTAGCTCAAATTTTTAATCTAAATGGCACAGCAGAAAAATAAAAAGAGAGAGAGCCATGCTACGGACATCACTGTGAAGCAGGAGTACGAATGTCAAAACAAATACTTATTATAATTATCTTTCCATTGACTAATAGATTGTCATTCATATGTGTTAAAGAAATATGATTTATTACTCTGAGATTTTATAGTATAAAGATGATATAAATTATTATAATTATTTTTAGTTATTTTTTTAAAGGCTGTTTCTGGCCCACTAAAAATGTCATCTTCAGTAAGGATAATTGCTTTCTTTACCTCGTGTTCTTTACTTGTTTTTGGACAAGCTTCTACAGACAGCACATGCACAGACTGATGACAAAATTTTAAATAAACTAATATCCTTACCCAAGTAGTGCTTTCTTAATTAACAAGGTTTCTGTGCAGGTTTCTTCCTAGGAACTGCCTCTTTTTCTTGGTAGAATATGTAGGAGAACAAAGGAGAGTTGATACTCACACTGGCTTCCATGAAACCAGCAGCCACAGGACAAACGACTGCATATCGAATGGAGAGGTGTCTGGATTCCATCTCACTGTTTTCCCAGAAAAACAAGTGACTAAGACCTGTAAGCTTGAATTTAGATTTGGGGATGAGATTGGAGTCAGAGACCGTTAGTCACTTTCCAGCTCTATGACAAACGCTGAGTTAATCAAATTTTAGGGGAGAAAGGGGTTATTTTTAGAGGGTTTTGGTGCATGGTTGCTCAGGGTCTTTGGCACTATGGAAAGGCAGCGTTACTTGGCAAGGAGCACTTCACAAAGAGCAAGCTGCTTCTCCCGTGACATCTGGTCAACAAAGAAAGTGTGTGGGGGAGCATGTTCCAATAGCCCCTTCAAGAGTCTATTAGTCACTTTCCGTATTGCTGTGACAAAAGGCCCAACAGTGGCAACCTAGGGATGGAAGGGTCTACCTGGCTCACAGTTTGCGAATGCAGTCAGTCATGGCCAGGAAGTCATGCAAGCAGAAGCCACGATAGCTATGTTGTGCTTATAATCAGGAAGCACAGAATAATGCATGCTGACGCTTCGCTAACCTCCTCCATTCTATTTAGTCTAGGACTCCAGCCTATGGAATAGAAGCGTCCACAGGTAAAAGAACTCTTCCCATCTCAATTAACCTAATCTAGATAATCCCTCACAGGCACGGCCAAGGAACAGTCTTCTAGATGATTCTAGATCCTGCCCAGTTGACATGGAATATTAACTATCACAAAGGGCATTCTCACAGTGATTTTCCTTCTTTCTCCTGGGTCCTAATGCCTAAAGGTCCACAGTCTTCCAATAGCATTGCAGTCTAAGAACAAAACCTTTAATGCATGGGCTTTGGGGATGCTTACCCAAACCATAACATGATGATTTTCACCAACACACAAAAATGACAAACAGCCTCTATCTCTGACTGATTTTCAACTCTAAATTCAAGCTTAAAGACCTCAGACATTTGCTTTTCTAACCCATAGTTGGTAGTATGAAAACCAGACATGTCTCCATGACATAGAGTCATTTGCCCTGTGTCTCTTGGTTCCATGATTTATAAAATACATGTGCCTGGTATAAATGCCTTTGAAAGGAAGAATAAAAATAAAGAAAATGAGGACCAAATATATAGCAAATGCCCCCTGCAGAAATTCTCACAAGAGTTTCCTAGCTTAACTCTAAAAGGTAAGCAGGGTTTGGTTTTCAATAAGTAGGCCACATACATGAAATTATTTCTTTCCTATATTTCAGTGATTGGTTTACAACAGGAATACAGTAAAGAGATTCAGAAAAATCCACTGCTGTCATTATTATACTTATCCCTAACATTCATATCAGAAATCAATCTTCAGAGTCATGACAGCGATACTTACTGAGTAGATACTTGATACAACTTTAGTGTTTAGAGTTTGGCCTCACAGAGGGTGATTAAGTCAGCATCCCTCTGATTAAATTCTGGTGCCTATAAACAGAGACGGAGGTACAGTCACAACCCTCCCAATGTAGGTTGCAGACAAGGGTGGACTACTACATAAATATATACTGAAGATACCTTATTCTAATAAACAGTAGTGAGTCTCAATTACCTTATTCTGTTGGCTGTTTTTTTTTGTCAACTTGACACAAGCTGAAGTCATCTGAGAACTATCTTCATAAGATCAGAATGTAAGCATGCTTAGGAGGCATTTTCCTGATTAGTGATTGATAGCGCCATGAGTGGTTCCATCCCTGAGCTGGTTGTTCTGGGTTCTTTTTTTTTTTTTAAATTACGTATTTTCCTCAATTACATTTCCAATGCTATCCCAAAAGTCCCCCATACACCCCCCCACTACCCTACCCACCCATTCCCATTCTTCTGGCCCTGGCATTCCCCTGTATTGGGGCATATAAAGTTTGCAAGTCCAATGGGCCTGTCTTTCCAGTGATGGCCGACTAGGCCATCTTTCGATACATATGCAGCTAGAGACAAGAGCTCCAGGGTACTGGTTAGTTCATCATGTTGTTCCCCCTATAGGGTTGCAGATCCCTTTAACTCCTTGGGTACTTTCTCTAGCTTCTCCATTGGGAGCCCTGTGATCCATCCAATAGCTGACTGTGAGCATCCACTTCTGTGTTTGCTAGGCCCCGGCATAGTCTCACAAGAGACAGCTATATCTGCATCCTTTCAGCAAAATCTTGCTAGTGTATGCAATGGTGTCAGCGTTTGGAAGCTGATTATGGGATGGATCCCTGGATATGGCAGTCTCTAGATGGTCCACCCTTTCATCACAGCTCCAAACTTTGTCTCTGTAACTTTGTTTCATGCGTTTAGCAAATTGTATCTTATATCTTGGGTATCCTAAGTTTTGGGCTAATATCCACTTATCAGTGAATACATATTGTGTGAGTTCCTTTGTGATTGTGTTACCTCACTCAAGATGATGCCCTCCAGGTCCATCCATTTGGCTAGGAATTTCATAAATTCATTCTTTTTAATAGCTGAGTAGTACTCCATTGTGTAAATGTACCATATTTTCTGTATCCATTCCTCTGTTGAGGGGCATCTGGGTTCTTTCCAGCTTCTGGCTATTATAAATAGGGCTGCTATGAACATAGTGGAGCATGTGTCCTTCTTACCGGTTGGGACATCTTCTGGATATATGCCCAGGAGAGGTATTGCTGGATCCTCCGGTAGCACTATGTCCAATTTTCTGAGGAACCGCCAGACTGATTTCCAGAGTGGTTGTACAAGCTTGCAATCCCACCAACAATGGAGGAGTGTTCCTCTTTCTCCACATCCTCGCCAGCATCTGCTGTCACCTGAATTTTTGATCTTAGCCATTCTGACTGGTGTGAGGTGGAATCTCAGGGTTGTTTTGATTTGCATTTCCCTGATGATTAAGGATTTTGAACATTTTTTCAGGTGCTTCTCTGCCATTCGGTATTCCTCAGGTGAGAATTCTTTGTTCAGTTCTGAGCCCCATTTTTTAATGGGGTTATTTGATTTTCTGGAGTCCACCTTCTTGAGTTCTTTATATATATTGGATATTAGTCCCTTATCTGATTTAGGATAGGTAAAGATCCTTTCCCAATCTGTTGGTGGTTTTTTTGTCTTATTGACTGTGTCTTTTGCCTTGCAGAAGCTTTGCAGTTTCATGAGGTCCCACTTGTCAATTCTCGATCTTACAGCACAAGCCATTGCTGTTCTATTCAAGAATTTTTCCCCTGTGCCCATATCTTCAAGGCTTTTCCCCACTTTCTCCTCTATAAGTTTCAGTGTCTCTGGTTTTATGTGAAGTTCCTTGATCCACTTAGACTTGACCTTAGTAAAAGGAGATAGGAATGGATCGATTCGAATTCTTCTACATGATAACAACCAGTTGTGCCAGCACCATTTGTTGAAAATGCTGTCTTTCTTCCACTGGATGTTCTGGGTTCTAAACAAAGTAGTCTGAAATGCATGAAGAACAAGAAAGCAAGCAGCATTCTCCATAGGCTCTGCATCAGCTCCTAACTCCAAATTCCTGCCCTGTGTGAGTTCCTGCCATCACCACATTTGATGATTGATTAACTGTTATATGGTCCTGCAAGCAGAAGAAGAAAAAAACTTTCCTTCCCAAGTTGCTTTGGCCGTGGAGTTCCATCACAGGAACAGAGACCCTAACTAAGACAAGTTGGTACCAGGAATACCATATAGTGATAAGCTTCATAGTGCTTTCGTTTGGAGGAATGCAGACTTGGGGTCTTGGGATTTTAAAAAGTAATTAGTTTTCTAATTAAAAATGTTTAATGGGCCTGCTAGTAGAAGAATGAATAACAGTGGAGTTGAGGGTGATTTGAACTATGGGGTCCTGGCTCAAGAGGTTTCACAGAACAGTCTTAGTATGTGGCCTAAAGACCATTCTCGTGATGTTTTGTTGAAGAATGTGAATGCTTTCTGCTCTTGTCCAAAATCACTTGCCTGAGGCTAAATTGAAGAGTTATAGATTAATGGCTTTGGCAGTGGAGATTTCCAAACAGCCTAGTATTAACCAAGTTGCTTGGTTATTAATGACCACACTTAGGCAGATCTATAATGAAATGGAGCATTGTTTTCCTCTGAATCCTTCATAGCCTTGTTCCTGTCCAGGTTTGAACCTGAAATGCAGCATACTGAACCAATAGCATCACCTGGATCCACCCCCATACTGCAGCAGATACGCTGTGAATGTGCACAGATTCCCTGATGCCTACCCTGCCCCAGTCCTTGCCCTGAAATTTTCTCAGTCTGTGTGATTGAGAATGGCAAGTGATGCCTCTGGGTAATGATCTAAGCCTAGGCTCTCTTCCCAGGCCAGTTACTGCAATGCTCATAGCCACATGGCAATGTTCATAGCCACATGGTGATGCTCAAGGGAGACAGTTCATCTCCTGCTTTCTATGATTGCCTTTCTTTGCTGACAGAGACATTGAAGACAAGAAAAAGTAATGGAGCTGAGGGAAGAGAATCCAGAAGAGTCTCCTGGGTGATACCCGTATGTAGACTTGGAGAATCTTTATGAAATAAACTGGGATGTTAGAGAGTAGCTATACTACAAGGTGGATGGTAGAGAAAAAACACTAATTTTGGTAGTGAAGAAAGAAAGACAGGAAATTTTGGAAAACAGAAGAGCAGAGGAATAGTGAATCTGTTCAGCAAAATTTGCACCCCAATTAGAGAGAACTCTCCAATTAGGGACACTCTACCAAATGAAAATGCTATTCTTCAGGTCTGAACAAGAATTTAAAGAGAAAGCCTCTGAAAATTCAATCTATTCTCACTAATAGAGCATTTTAAGGGCAGTGATGGAGGAAGGATAGAAGGGGGAGGAAGTAATAGAGGTAGAGGGTGATAAAGGGAGAAAGGGGGAGAGAGGGAAAGGTAAAGGGGGGAGAGAGAGAGCGAGGAAATGCCAAAACAGAATACTAGCTACTATGTTATGGAAACTACATACATTAAAAAACAAACATCACTTTAAAATTACATCACAATTATAGCTATTTAAAATATGTAAAGATATGTTCTCCACACATTGCCATATGAAAAAAAGCATACAAAACCAATATGCCTAGTACAGCCCAATCTTATTTTGAATATGTAATGTAAAAATATATGCATATATTATTCTAAAGATCCTAAAATATCCTCAATGACTAGGTGTCATCTTTATTATATGAAAATTAAATATTACTTGTTTTAAAAACAGTAATGGACAACCTACCCACATAAGCCTAAGACCCTGCTACATCATTGCCCTAAAAATGGTCATGAGGTTAACCAAAATTGTAATGCAAAATAAATAGGAAAAAGAGAGAGAAATTTTATTTCATCTAAGAAGAAAAGTACAAAAATGTCTCAGAAATGTATCCAATTCTAAGTGCCTGAGTCAGCACATACCAGCCATTACAGAACAGAGCCATTCCCATTGGTCAGCACCTGTCCTCCTCTGTTTGACTATCTGAGGTCACCATCACCTCAGAAGCACTGGGAATTATGGCACTGTCAAGATCATGACTAGGTAACATGATAAAGAAGAAAATGTCAGTAAAGCTGATAGACTTCTGCAAACAAAATGGCCATGCAATCAATCAAATGTGAATGGCACAGCTCTGCTCCCAAAGAACCTATTCTGTTCCTTTGAAGCAAGTGAAAAATATCACCGTAACATATGATTTTACATTTGTGTTGCATTTATAGCCCCTGAACCCAGGTTGCTTAGCGTTGTGCAGTCTCTATCCCAGCTTCAGCTAGTCTTATTTCTAAAGCAGGGAAGGAAAGAAGATTCTGGACAACTACTTTGTGCCTGAAGAATAAGTGAAGTAGGCATCTTGGTGAATTAGAAAATTCTCTTTTCTTACTGCTAAAGTTCATACAGTAAATACAGTAACAAAGTAATCACTTCTAGGATAAGCTTAACTCACAATCTGGGGAGAATCAACCCTGAAATGTCCATGTGAGTATATGTGCACATTTCTATTAAAGTTGTAGTTGGTGTCTCCATAGGCTCATGGGCTTGAATCTTTGGTCACCAGTTGGTAGAACTATTTAGGAAGGATTAGGAAGTGTGGTCTTGTTGGAGGAGGAATGTCACTGGAGGAGGCTTTAAGGTTTCAAAATGCCACACCATTCTTAGTTACCTTATCTCCCTCTATCTCCTACATATGCATAAGGTTAAGGTCTTAGCTACTGCTCTAATACTATGCCTGCTTGACTGCTGCCATTCTTCCTGCTATGGTGGTTATAGACTCACCCTCTGAAACTGTAAGCCTCCAATAAACCCTTTCTTCTTTAAGCTGCCTTGGTCATAGTGTCTTGTCATGGCAATAAAAGAGCAAATAAATAGTCTTCTTTTCAAAGGCAGTGGATGTGAGCTTAATCCGTATATTACCATATAAGGGGGAAGGCAACAGCCAACCTGACTATTGAAATTCCCACTAGACTATTCAGTAGCTAATACAAGAATTTGACTCTGTGGCTAAAATTGGTAAATTTTTTGTTGTCTGTTTGTTCCTTTGTGTGTTTGTTTTTATGCTAAATATCCAAATAACCAAAACAAAAATCAAAGAGGAAAATCACTTCTATTTCCTCTCATACTAATTAGCAGGAAAAAATGAGTTTTTCAGACTTAATGAAATAGAACGAATTTAATCTTATAAATGGGGAGCTTAAAATAAATAGGAGCTTAAAATAAGGCCAGCTTGCTTGGCAAGAAATTTATTCTTACAAAAATGTCTCAAAGGGTCCATCTATATAAGACTGCTTAAACTAAAGCTGACATTCACCTGAAAGGAATTTCCCAGAAGAGAGAAGAAAATTTTAATTCTAAACCATGAGACCTGGCAGAGAAGGACCTTCAGTGATCTCACAAAGCCACCTGACCCCTTTGCAGGATCCTGAACACACTGCACATGTCCCCAAAGCCTTTTCAGTGCCTTGACTGGAAGGATGTGCTTCTTTGGCACATTTAGTTATCTTAACTGCACTCAATACCAGACTGCTTGGCGCAGGCAACTCAAAAGCCATGTTAGAGAACAGTCTTCAACATTTGGCAACAGGGAGCTTAACAAAACCTAAGTTACATCAGACCTCACCTTGCACTATTTGGGTACCTAAAAACTTATTTGCATATATTACATGCTACAATATTTTCAAGTTTATGGTCATGTGGACTGTAGGGAATCCACCTGAATGTATATTCATGCTTGGCTCTATACTGTTAAATACAGAAGCAAGTCTAATGCATTGAATGTGCATTGACTATAAACAGTTCAGCATTGACTCTTTCAATGATATGCTCATTTAATTTTAAAACAATGATTTGGCTTTGTTCTGGAATGTCTCCTCAGTGGTGTGTTGACTTCCTTATAATCTCAGTCACTATCTTGGCACTACTGAGAGAGGCTCAAAGCTTCAAGAGGTAGGGTCAAGTGGGAGGTCTTCTGGTCATTAGAGGTGTTCCCTTGAAAGAATTAGCAGATTTCTGGGTCCTTCCTGTCTATTTTTATAACCAAGCCATGAAGTGAACCACATTGTTTTGTCATAGATTATTTGTTATGTCGCTGCTACCTCCCTAAAGTTACAAAAACAATAGAGAGAACCAATCATGAACTGAAATTCCCAAACCATAGCAGAAAGAAACCTTTCTTTATAGGTTGATTGATTGGAGTGTCTTTCATTATAGCAGAAAGCTGATTAACACAGGCAGCATTATTTATTTTTAAATACACCCCTGTATCACATGGTGGTCAACAACAGATTATCTATGTCAGCAGTACACAAGATTATAGTGGAGCTAAAAGGCATCTGACCACTGAGTACATTGATAAGGAAGCTTGTAGTAGCCTCAAAAAGTGGCCCCCATAAGCTCATAGAGAGTGGTGCTATTAGGAGATGTGGCCTTGTTGGAGGAAGTTTGTCACTGTGGGGGTGGGCTTGAGATCTTATATGCTCAAGTTAGACCTAATAATAGTTAGATCTTATAAGTTGAGATCTTATATGCTCAAGTTAGACCCATGATAATAATGAACTAAACCTCTGAAACTCTAAGCCAATCCCAATCAAATGTTTGCCTTTATAAGAGTTGCCTTGGTCATGAGGCCTCTTCACAGCAACAGAAGCACTAACAAAAGCACTAGGACTGTGCTGTTGAAAAAAGAAGGAGAGGGAGAAGAAGGAAGAGGAGGAAAAGAGAGAGAGAGAGACCTACTGTGTTTTCAGGACTGTGAAAGTATTCTATATCAATACTTATAATATTTAAAACTTGTTCATGATAACAAATAATATTACTGATTTACATTTTACTATATTGTACTTCTTTTACTATTTATTAAAAATGTTTACTATAAAACAGTGTGGCACATTCCTGTGGATACCAACTTAAACTGTGTCTTTTTTGTTCGTTTATTTGTTTTGCAGCAGACCTCAAATTCATAATCTTCCTGTCTCAGTCTCCCTAGTGCTAGAATTTACAAGTATGAGCTACCCTGTTGGTCATAACCATGTTGCTTGACTACACCAAGAAGCCCTAAAAGTTAAGTTCCATTAACGACCTATGGGTTAAATCCCTGTAGGGTGTTCATACATGAATAAAATCATATGATGGCAAATAGCTCAGGATGTAAGCTTGTTACTAAAGACACATGAGTCTACCTAATGACATGTATTCTACAAAACTGTGTCCTCTAACCTTCCTAAAGCAAATTTTGTGAAACTCAAGTATAATAGACAAAAATAGAAGACTATATAATAGACAAAATCTGCACAGGTAGGCAGGAAGGACAGGTCAATGGTTGGGAGGCAGGACAGGGAAGAAGAGGGAAGGGAGGGAGGGGAAGGGAGAACAGAACAGAGGAAAGGAGGGGAGGGGAAGGGAGGGGAGGAACTCATTGGACAGGTTTAAAGGGCACAAGGTCCTTGTGCTCACAGACATCACTGGGAAAGAACAGGAATGTTAAACATGAAGGCTTGATCTTCTTTTTTTTAATATTTTTATTACATCTTTTCCTCATTACATTTCCAATGCTATCCCAAAAGTCCCCCATACCCTCCCCCCCCACTTCCCTACCCACCCATTCCCATTTTTTTGGCCCTGGCATTCCCCTGTACTGGGGCATATAAAGTTTGCGTGTCCAATGGGCCTCTCTTTCCAGTGATGGCCCACTAGGCCATCTTTTGATACATATGCAGCTAGAGTCAAGAGCTCCGGGGTACTGGTTAGCTCATAATGTTGTTCCACCCATAGGGTTGCAGATCCCTTCAGCTCCTTGGGTACTTTCTCCAGCTCCTCCATTGGGGGCCCTGTGATCCATTCACTAGCTGACTGTGAGCATCCACTTCTGTGTTTGCCAGGCCCCGGCATAGATCTTCAATGGAAATGATGTGTACCTGTTTCTCCTGGGAATGTTGGGACTTTTCCCAGACTACTGTGTTTATCCCGACTCTTCTCAGACTCCTCATCACTGCTTCTCAGCCAATAGAACACATTGTTACAAAAGAGGTCACAGTTGCTTTGCAAAAGTGTTTGCTATTATACTTATCCCAGAGCCTTCTTCCCTAGACCTGTATCCTGAGTGACTCTGTCAGCCACTGCTTGCCATTCTCATGGGAGAGGTCACAGGCACTTGGTAAAAGATGTGTCCTTTGAAGGATGCAATCATGCCTTGAACTTTATTAGAATTGTCTTGAGGAAACTTTTTTCCAAAGTTGTCCTGTGTTTGAATATGTCCAAAAATGAACTTTAAGTTTGAACTTATTATACTGGCTAAGTCATGTTGAACCATAGAAGTACTTAATTTGTTAATATTGAAAGATTTTCCAAGGATCTAAAAAGACAGCCCATGAGATACAGTCCAGCCATAGAAGAAAATGTAGATCTGAACAAATATAGCTTGAACAATTCCTTTCACACACACACACACATACCCATGTACACACATACACATATGCAGGTGCATCATATCAGATTTATTTGTTTTCAACAAAAGTCATAGAAACAAGCTTCATAATCTGAAATCCTTTAGGAAACCTATGAATTTAAGTTGGGAAAAAAATAAGTATTGTCTTCATCGCCTTCTAACAGAAATTTAGCTTCCCTTTAATTACTAGAGTTGTATGCCTTGGTCAGTAATAGAGAGCTCAAATATTTCCACACTTCTAAAAGTGTAGTTTCTGCTTGTCACTACTTTGAACTTTGGAGAACTGCTGAATTTTTTGCTAAATATTATCAGATGTCTTGACAAAAGGAGGAGTCACAGAAAGTACAAATATTAAGAACATTTGAATAATTCTTTCAGAAGAGCTCATCCTCTTGATGAGTTTCTGTTTCCCTGTATGAGTTTCCAAAGGTGGATAAGAAAGGGTATGCCAGACTACCAAAACGTCCTGGGCCAACATGCACACACACAAAGTCAAGAGCCTTAGCAGTCAAGATGTTTGACCACATCTTGCTCATGACTCAAACAGATAAAGTTGGAAAAAGCTGGTTATTGTCACTTTTTGCCTTTTTCTTCAAGATCTGTTCAGTACTGCCCCTGAATGCTTCATTTTCTATTCAAGTCTGAAATGTCCCTCTTTTTCTGTTGAACCTCAGAAACAAAAAAAAAAAACAATCGTTTTTCCAGAGGAGGTGAGAAATAATTTCCCTAAAGCAAACACAAGAACTGAGCATCCCCTGGCTCTGACTGTCATCCTTTCTCTGTGCCTTTGGACTTAAAGGGCAGAACCAGACAGACAGCTCTCACCCAGAGCTAAGCGTCCTGGTATCCCCTGGTTCCTGTCCCTGAAGACACTATCCTGGGCATATAGTCACACAAACATGGCTAGACTTGGGCCTCTCACAGGAAGCAGATGCTTCCTACGCTGGCCCATGCTAACAATGAAGCTCATGGCTACTTCAATTCTAGGGTAAAATAGCTACTTACTCCTTCTTTGGACAGCCTTATAAATGTGGCAAGTGTGGATCGTGGAAACCTCGGAGTCATTTATTCCTCTAAATCAAATGAACTCTGACTTCACCTCTTGCCCAAAGAGACTAATAGCAAACTTGAGT